>NW_018021795.1:29054-34552 GCF_002006095.1 Pseudomyrmex gracilis
TATCGTTTTCTTTTGGTTTGATTCCCACCTGTTTACTATCTATTCTCTTAATTGGTGGGGATACTTTTGTGTATATATAAGATCGTTGAATTGTAAAGGTTGCATTGTTCCGGGAGTTTTCAGACTGTTCGAATTTGACAGTTAGATTTTTGTCATCTTTTCCCGAACTTTGTAATCTACGGATATTATTTATTTCTTTTTTTTGTGAGTAAACTGATTTTGTTATATATCTTTTCTTTACGGATTTGAAACTTCTGATTTTGTAATTTTTTCTACCAACATTTGTTTTGTTTGTACAGACATCACTGAGGAAGATCCCAACAAAGGATCGAAACGTCTGAATTTGTTGATTCTTTAAGAATAAATTTTTGATACACTTCAACCTTGTACATTACTCGTATGGCCTTACTCACCACTATTTGATTATCAACGAGTTTCTACTTTTACCTTTTTTTTTATTTATTTTTTTTTTATATGGAAGAAATCCTTTATGGATACCCTGACCTTGGGGGAAGGGCCAGGGTTATGTGGGAATCCCTCCTCTCGCCCTCAAGCAAGAGGAGGTGTACCCACTAAAACTCCCATGGTATGTCTTCCTTGCTGTTAATAAGGAGGGACCCGGGATTCCATTATAAGGATGCACGCGGGTCCCCCCTAGAGCTGTTTACTTCTGGGAAGAGGAGACAGGGACTTGTTCCCTCTCCTCTCCTCCTCGAGCATTGCGTGCTCCGTCCTTGTATTTGGTGTCACTGCGGGACACACGCCGCGGTGACACTCCTTCTCTTAGGCCGCGTGCAGAACGAGCCAAGGCCCCCACCTTGATTCGTTACGGCCCCGCGGCGGCTTAAGTATAACACACATCCTTGGTGGACGGTACTACCACGTCTATAGCTGCCGCCCACACTTCTCTTGCGTTAAAGACGCGTCCCCAGAAACGGTGGGCTAACGAGAGGAACCGGCTCCTCTCAACAGCCACCACTTCGTTATAATTAAATCTCCCCTTTCCTCATCAAATCTCTCTAGGAGGGTGGCGAGAGGGGAGAATTAGGGTCAGGTAGAGGGCATGCCACGACCTCTAGGACGGACGCAGGAAACGGGGGAGACCCTGCCACCCGCTCGCGCACGTCTTCGGGGTCTCCCCAAAGAAAGAAGCAGTCTCTCCCGCTCTCGTTCAGCTGCCTCCTTCTGCTCCATCACCGCGGAGCAGAAGGAGACAACCGTTTCGCACTGTTCCCTCTCCCTGGAGGCCAACGCCCGTAACAGACTTTCCAGAAAGAGGTCTTCTCCTATATTGGCGACCAGCTCTCGGCGTTCCGGAGCCCACTGTAGACAGTTTTCCACGGTGTGCTCCACCGAGTCACTTGCCGCCCCACACTCGTAGCATTGCGTCGTTGACTCGCGTCCGATGCGACACAGATACTCACCGAAGCAGCCATGCCCGGTAAGCACCTGCGTCACACGGTAGGTGAGGTGTCCGACCCCGTTGTCCAGCCACACTCGTAAGTGGGGTTGGACGACCCGGACGACTTACTGAGCGTCCACGTTTGGCTCGCTCAGGAGCTGCTCTCAGTCAAGGAGCAGTTGTCGCCGAGCTTGGCGCTCCGACCTGGCAAGGGCCTCCCGCAGAGCATCTTCTGCAAGTTCCTCTCGCTGGAGTTCGACCCGGCGAGAATATCTCGCCGAGTACATGCCAGCAATGAGGGCGAGGAAAGGCATCCCCGCCAGAACGCCCGCCGTCTCTCTTGCCACCGTACGGAAACCGCATATAATGCGGAGGACCGCTACTCTCTGGGAGGCGCAAAATCATGCAAATTTACTCCACGCTCCTGCCCTCACAGCGGCTTCCGCCCACAACGGTGCCCCATACAGGGCCACCGAGTGGACTACGTTGGCGTATAGACGGCGGACTTTATACTTCGGTTCCCCGAGGTTTGGCTGAATGCGCGCCAGCGCGTTGGCGACCATTCAAACCCGGGGGGCCAGACGAGCAAAGTGCTCGTCGAAGGGCCACTTCGGGTCGAGGTAGAGACCAAGGTACTTTATGGTCGTACCTACCACGACTCGTGCCTCTGGTGGTATCTGTTTTTCGCGCGCTCAGGTACGACGCATCGTACATGACAGTGTTCTTGTTTTGATATACTTAATATTTTGATAATTATGCAAATTTTCTCAAAAAATGTTTTTTATTGGATTATAGTTACATAAACATAATATTAATACAGTGCGTATGTAAATATAACCAGTTTCATCAAATTCTTGTAGAATTTTAATCACGTGTTTGACGAGCTGTCAAAATTATAGTATGAAACTGGCGTATGCTGTATTGATTTTTTTGGTTTGTAGTAAAGTTGGTGCAATCAATAATTTTTAATATACTCGAGAAATTAATAACATTTCTGTTTATTACATTTATTTAACTTTATACAGTAGAAAATATTTTTTCAATTAATAACAAACAAGTCTTAAAACTAAATATTGACGTCACGCACACGGACGGCGGTTCTCGCTTGTATGCGTGCTCCCAGTGGCTCCCATCACTTCGGTGCTCTTGGTGCTAGCCTGCAAGATCTTACATCACTGGCGGGAACAAATATCACAACAAAATAAGATTTTCTCGCGCGATCGGTTGGAGGTGTGTGCAAGTCGGAAACGGTGTCCATCGGAAGGAAATATTGTACCGAGCTAACGTGAGAATTAATGGTAATTTCAGGTAATGAATTTCCGGGACAATTATCGTCGACGAATTCGCGAACGTACGGTGGATGCGTGTCGCATTTTGGCGTGTATAATTCGTCCGGGAGGATTCGCGTTCAAATAACATATCGTACCGTCGATCTTCCTAGCGCCGAAACAGCGCGCGTCGTTAATCTTTCGGTAATAATCAAAAAACAAAATCAAGCCCCCCGACATCGCGCTCGCTTCGCTCCTCATTGCGAGCGTTTCTTGAGTGCATGAACGTAAACTAAGAACTCGGCTCGAAATTATCTGCGGGCCCAGGGACACAAAACCGGCGAAAGCTGCGTTGCGAGTCGCTCCGTTCGACCAAATCGCGATCATCGGCAAAACAAGTAAGTCCGCGTTGATTTACGGCTTGTAAAGAGGCCGCTGCACGCTACTTTATTCCGGCGTATTGTTTGTAACGTACCTTGGCTTGCACCCTCTTGTCTGCTTAGCTTGCGTCTAGCTTTGCCCCTGGCTATCGCTCTTTTCTCGTGCCTGCACTTGCGATCTTTCAGCCTACTGTAATTAGTAAAATCTCCCGTTCAGTACTTTCGCGGTATCGGTCCAAATAAATCATTTATCTCGTTGATTAGCGTGATTCGGTTTGTTATTTGTCGCAACACGTTGTTTGTTCGGGATCTTTGCTTTTATATTATTTTGTATTATATTGTCCTATCTTATTCTTTCTCTTATTTCTTTTATATCATTTTGTATTACAGTTTCTTCTATTATTCTTTATATTATTTATTTTATATTATTTTGTATCCTAAGTTTTCTGAGCTGGCTAACTTCTATTCGTACAATAAATTGTTACTTAATTCTGTTTAACACTGATTTTCTTTTATTATCTGAGCCTTCATATCGCGAGAGTAAGGGACAGCCTTACGAATTTTTATTAAACCCAGCCCTCTCTGTTCAAATAGAGCTAGTCGGCCAGTTTTGTCGAGCGACGCTAATTTCGATACGGGAACATATCTGGCGCCTTACATTACACCCAAGTATTCGTTGATTCCGCCCAACGGTGCTCGTTTTGAATATTTTTTCTATCCTGCCCGTGATTCGACGTTGCCTTTTCGCAGACGCTACTCCGAGTCCCGTGATAGAAACTCCGTTTGCGGAGAAGCGGCGCGAGAATTACGTTCTAACATCAAAAAAACGTCACAATATATATATATATATTTCAAGCATTTATTAAAGGAAACAAACTGCGGCTCCGTTATCGAAAATACAAAGAGATATAGGTTTTGAGAAGCACGTAACACGGTTGTTGATTTGTAGATATGTCGTTTATTCTATACGTTTACATTATTGTTTACATTAACATAGATAATTGTAAGAAAAGTGCAACAGACATTAAATTGGTTCTATTGTAACGTCAAACTGTGTTTTTTATCATCTCAATATAGTAATATGTTAATGTAGACAATAATGTAAACTTATAAAATAACGACACACACACTATATTTTGTATATCAAATACAATTCAATATTTGTAATACTACAATAACAGTTTTTTATACTTATAATTTGTGTTGTTTTTTGTACTTTTGTTATTAAATTCAATTTTACTTCTTTTGTAAGTATTTCAGATTATTATTTCTTCAAAAATACTTACTAATTGTGGAATAATTATTTCTTTAAATATATACATACAATATGTCAACTAATAGCGCAAAACCAATCAATTCAATACGCAAAATACTCCTGGCTGAGGAGTATTTTTTCGCAATATTTTAAAATTAGTTAGTGGGGTATTCGGGGTCGTTCGTATATGTGATGCAAAACTAGCATCCTATATGAATTGATAGAAATAAAAATTTCAATTAAAAAACTCACATGAAAAATGTGAGTACTGTTGCATAGATATATGCACAGTCATATTTTCACGCACAATATCCCGCGATGGCTCTTTATAGACTTTACATTATATTAACTTTAAAACGGATTACAGAGCCTGAGATTATTCTCAATTATTCACTTCAATCAATTCAACTTCTTCTCTCTCTTTGTGTGTGTGTGTGTGTGAGCGCGCGCGTGTGTATATATTTATATTATAATATAACTATATGTATGTTTATATATGTATATTATATATTTATATATTTATAGTATAAATCATATGAGTTTCAGAAAATCGAAAAGTCATTATCAGCGTCGTCGCCGTCGCCGTCGCCGTCGCCGTCGCCGTCACCATCACCGTCGCCGTCACCATCATCATCATCATCATCATCATCATCATCATCACCATCACCATCATCATCATCATTACTTTTTATATATTTTACATATATTTTATTACAAAATAAACAAACTTACATTTTATAGTTTAATAGTAATAAAAGTAACACAACATTAAATTAAAAAGAATATACTTATTTAATATTTTAAAAATTATAATATAATGCTAATTTAAAAATACACTAATTGTAAGTATGAAAAATAATGGTATAATTAATTTTGTGTACTTATATTAGAACTTGTATATTAACTTTTTATTACAAATTAAACAAACAATACGCTTCTTTGAAAACTAAAAATACCAACATTAAATTAAAAAGAACATAATTACTTCACATATCTAACAAGTATAAGAATGCTAACGAAATTATACCAATGAATGAATTAAATACGGGTTGTATGAGCCGTTTTGCAGGATATTTTGTGCAGAGAATGTGCTTAAATATATATACAGGGTCCGCCACTTAAATCCGGACAAAAATTTTTTTCTCGAAAAAGTTGTTTATTACAGAAAATATGAAAAAACATAAATAGACTGT
>NW_018021796.1:0-1409 GCF_002006095.1 Pseudomyrmex gracilis
CATGCTGCGCTTGCACTTCACACAACGCGGCGATGTGTCGCGCCCTGTGGCAACCAGCAGTTCTTCCTAGAACTGCTGCCTTCCTGCTATCTAACTAGGTCATTGAGCAATGACAGTGATGTCTCATCACATTGCTCAATGGCCTCATCTTACCACAAAAATTGGCTCACAACAATAAATATATTTTATTCTCCATATAATAATATAAACCCAATACACATTAATAACTCTACATTACCAACCCAGTTAGATAAGACAAGTACTATACCAGAAATGTATGAAAAATAAGTATTAGAATAAATTACTAAACAATAATAAATTAAACCTAAATCATTCCACCCTAATAAAATACTACCTAAATTTAGACTTAACATTATTACAACTATTGATAAAATAAACAAATTTACTAATATATAAAATAGAGATAATGTATCATTATCCTTTATATAAACCGTACTATATAATAATACCATAGAAGAAAGTAATAATACTACACCAATAAACTGAACAGACACTCAATCTAACAATACATAATATATTAAATTAAATGATATAAATTTATAAATTACCCATTTTAGTCTACTAAATCTGTTATTAATAAAGTAATTTCATTTAAAAAATTTAATAACGACAGATAAGAAAACTGTGAAGCACACAATAAAATTCATCACAATGATATAAATGGTATACGTATATATATATATATATACAAGATGTCTCAGAATTTCACATCTTTCGTAGGCAGGTAGAAGGAATAAAACTGAGGTAAAAAGTTCTATACCATTTTGCTAGATTTGCAATAGTTATTGAGATTTAATTTAACAAAGATTCGCGAATAAGCATGCATCGGGCTGTCTTACGCGCGTAAGACTGTCCGCCGCGCTTCGCGCGGTAACGGTGTTACCCATAGCGACATATGGGAGGAGCTAATATAACAGCATATAGTATAACATATACATATTAAAATGTAAATGTGTGAAGCGCGCCGAACTGTCCTACGCGTGTAGGACAGTCCAATGCACGCTTATTCGCGGATCTTTGTTAATTAAAATCTCGGTAAGTGTTGCGAATCTAGCAAAATGTTACGAGACTTTTCACCTCAGGTTTATTTTTTCTACCTGTCTACGAGAGATGTTAAACCAATTCTGGGACACCCTGTATATATATATATATATAGATATATATACATATCATTTATATCATTGTGATGATTTTTATTGTGTGCTTCACATCTTTCTTATTTTTAGTTATTAAATTTATATATATATATGTATATATATATACAGGGTGTTTCAGAACTATGGGATCAAACTTCTAGGGGTTATTCAGTGCAACAGTAGAAAACATTTGAGTATAGGGACCCATGTCCGGAAAAGTGTCACTACCGCACTACGGCCCTAAGACGCGTT
>NW_018021796.1:1809-19252 GCF_002006095.1 Pseudomyrmex gracilis
CAGTGATTTCTTTACATCAAGTTTTTACGTCGCGGCAATTTTTACAATGGACTTAAAACTTGAACAACGTTTTTGCATTAAATTTTGCTATAAAAATGAAATTAAGTGTTCCGACACATTAAAAATGTTACAAAAGTGTTATGGTGACGATACTCTATTGAAAACACTGGTATACCAGTGGTATGAACGCTTCAAAAGTGGTCGTGAGGCTGTTGAGGACGATGCTCGTCCTGGGAGGCCATCGACATCGAAAACTGATGAAAACGTGTGTGTGAAACCGACAATTGTTGATCGAAAATTGCAAATTGACGATAAGGGAGATAGCTGAGACCACCAACATATCATTCGGATCCGTTCAGAGCATTTTGCGTGAGGATTTGCATCTGAAGCGAGTCACTGCGAGATTGGTGCCAAAAGAACTAAATTTCGTGCAAAAATTGCATCGCGCTGAAATTTCAAAAGAGATAGTTTCCATGGTCGATTCCGACCCAACAGTCATCCAACGCATAATTACAGGTGACGAGACGTGGGTGTATGAGTACGACACGCAAACACGACAGCAATCAAGTGAATGGCGAGCTAAAGATGAGCCAAGACCCAAAAAACCACGTCGATTTCAATCAAAGAAAAAAGTCATGCTTACTGTTTTCATTGACTACAATGGTGTCGTTCATCATGAATTCCTCCCAAAAGGCCAGACAGTCAACAAGAAATATTACCTAGGAGTTATGAAACGGTTACGCAAAGCTATCCGCAAAAAAAGACCTGCTTTGTGGGGCCACAACTCGTGGATTTTCCATGACGATAATGCGCCATCTCATAATGCGTTGATTATTCGTGAGTTTCTCGTCAAAAACAACACCAATACCATTCAACAACCGCCCAATTCACCTGATCTGGCACCATGTGACTTCTTCCTATTTGATCGACTCAAAAAACCACTACGAGGAACTCGTTTTGAGAGTGTGGAAGCAATAAAGCTAAAATCGCTGGAGGCACTAATGGCTATACCAAAAACCGACTTCTAGAAAAGCTTCGAGGGGTGGATCAAACGCTGGCACAAGTGCATCGCAGCCGACGGGGACTACTTTGAAGGGGACAACTTAAATTTTGAAGAATAAACATGTACTTTTCTTTTTATAAATAAATTCCGGTTATTTTTTGATCATGTTATATATATATAAATATTTTACACTATCTTTAGTTAAAACTAATAAACGTCTTATAGACCGTTCATAATATATATTTACCGTATAGACTAATCCTGAAGAACAAATTCCATGTGAAATTATAATCATAACGGCCCTTGATCACGTTAATATTATTAATGGTATTAAACTTGCTAATATTATTATATTTATATAAACTATAGATGGATATGCTACCAACCCCTTTATATAAACTTGAATTATTCATAAAAATCTTACTATAACCTTTTCACTTATTCCTACTTTCATAATAAACATACAATAATCTACACTAATCTTCAAACTCCACATAATACAATAAAACCCGTACCCTTCCAACTTTATGAAAACAGCTGCCAAAGTTATTGAACCGTATACAAGAGCTTCAACGTGAGCTTTAAGCAACCAAAGATGGAAAATGTAAATAGGAAGTTTTACTAAAAAAAACTCCTGTAATAATGAAATAATTTTATCAACCAAAACCTTTACGTCTTAAAACTTCATATAAATGAAAAATGCAAAAATCACATTTTTACGAATAAGAACATACATATAATATAGTAAAAGTAAAAAAATTGACAACATATAAACCAACAAGTAAAAAGAAGCCCTTTATCGCTCAAAGGTAGATCTCCAATACACAATCATGAAGTATGTTGGAATAAGTTTCAACTCAAAAAATAAATACATTAACATTAAATTATTTATTGTAAAAAACATTAGAAGGATTAAAAGCATTAGTAAGAAAATAACAACCTTAAAATTTAAAGTAACATCATTCTCTAAACTCAAATATATTAATCCCAAAAGTTCACAAAGTTATTATAACTAATGAATAAGATCTTGTATCCAACATAAATTAATCAAATCCATAGTAACTTACTTTATTTGACCCTAACTTATAAGATATTAACATAATTAAAACTCTTAAAAAACACATTAACGAATAAAACCTACCTATAAAAAAGTTTAAACTTACTGGAGTTGAAAACATGAATAATAGAATTAATTTTATCATAAAACTTTGATACATTTATAAAATAATATATATTATTTCCATAATATTGTACAATTAAAACCAACATTGATATACCTAAAACTTTTTCACACAACCTAAAAACTAAATAATACATTAAATAAAAATACAAATCCACAGATTAATGTACTATATCTATAATCAAAGTTATATTAAATACTACTAATCTAATTATTAACAAAACAATTAATATATATTTATAGAACACTACTAACATAATTAGAGAAACAATTAAAATTATTTAAAAAAAGATTCATAAAATATCAACTAAAATTTATTTTAAAACTTTTACTTAAAGCTTTATAGCTACAAAAAACAACAAGGTTGTAAATTGTAAATAAATAAGTCATTTTTAATTTACCAAAAATAATAAAAATCAAAAAAATATATTTTACTTTAATTTCCGAAATTAATATTTTTACTTTAAACTATTTTTTGAAATTATTACTTAAAATTTACAAACAACTAAAGTATACACAAAGTAAAAGTAATTGTACCTTTAATATATGCCTTTATAAGTACAACAATGATCCTTATGATATAATATAACTTTTATCCAACTCATTTTATCTTTCTATTAATCTTATACTTATTAATAATTTGTAGAAACTCACATCCATACCTAAAAATTTTTTTTATACTCAATTATTACATTTTTAATTATAATTAGAGAAGTTTTTATTATCTCTCTATACTTCTCAAGACTCATTTCAAAAAGAAAAATCAATCTTATACTTAGTAAAAAAGCCATTTTAATANCTATTATATATTTTTTTTCATATATCTTAATTATAAATTTTGGAAAAGTACCTCACCCTATAAATAAATCTATAGAAATAAACAAGTTTACTCAACTCCAATCTGATATATTCTGCAATATTAAATGAATTTACTTACCGCTTCAATTCAATATCAGCCATTTCCAATATTTTGCTTATTTTATCTACATTCTCAATCATTCAAAGTATCTCAATTAAACCTATTAATCTACGTAAAATTAATTATGAATAAACGTATAATTAAAAATATCAAGTCATCTATTTTAAATCTGCTAACACTCATTAATATCTCATACATATAAAATTTTTAATCCTTACTTGGATTATTTGTAGGAGTTCAAATTATTAGTGGATTCTTTGTATCTATACATTACTGCCCAAAAACATCCATAGCCTTTAATAAAATTATTCACATCATACAAAATGTAAATAATGGATAGATATCTTATAACATTCATATCAATGGAACAACTATATTTTTCCTTTGTATGTACATAAACATCTTACAAAAATTCTACTTTAACTTATTCAATTTACTTAATACCTGAATGTCAGGCGTTACCATCTTATTATTATCAATAGCAACAGCATTTTCTAGGATATGTTTTACCATGAAAGCAAATATCTTTTTAGGGAACAACTGTAATTACAAATTTATTATCAACAATCCCATATATTGGAAATAATATTGTCATATGAGTTTAAGGTGGATTCTCAATTATAAATTCCACATTAAATAGATTCTATTCCCTCAATTTTATTCTTCCATTTATCATTTTAATAATGGAAATAATTCACTTAATATTCCTTCATGAATCAGTATTATCAAACTCTTTAGGAGTGTCCAGGAATTATCAAAAATTTCCTTTCCATCAATATTTTACTATTAAAGACGTATACGGTTTTATAGTAATAATAGTAATTTTCACCATTATTATTATACAATATTCTTATGTATTTAGTGATCCAGATAAATTCACTGCTGCCAATTCAATAGTAACCTTCATCCACATCCAGCCTGAATGATACTATCTATTTGCTTACGCTATCCTACGGTCTATCCCGAATAAATTAGGCGGGATACTAACTCTGAGTAGTTTTGATTCTAATTCTATACACCTTACCTTAATAAATAAATTACCTTAATATATAAATGTAATATAAATACTACAAACTTTTATTTTCCAAACCAATTAACATTTTGAACTCTAAGTATTTCATTTAGTTTACTAACATGAGTAAGAGCTCAATTCATTAAAAGTCCGTTCGTAACTTTTCGACAATTTACAGGTAGTTTGTACTTTTTAATAATAATATCATTTTCACTAATAAGAAATTTATGAGACAAATATATATTTAAAACTTAAGTTTATGAACTTAAACTAGTCTATGTTCTGAAAACATATTAAAGAAATTTTAAGTGTTTATTAACTTATTGGAAATTAATTGTATAGAAGCAATTATAAGATACAGTAAAACTAACGGCAAAATATATATATATATATAACTTTCTAACACAAGTACATTAATTCATCATACCGTATACGGAGAAGACCTCGAACAACCAAAATTAATAAACTAACTAAACGAAAAAATTATAAATAATATTATATTTCTAAATAACAAAGACCTAAATAATAAAGTAAATACAATCCTCACAAAAATAATTATCTCATACTCTGCCAAAAAAATTAATGTAAATCTTGAATTAAAATATTTCACATTAAATCTTGATATCAACTCAGATTCACCTTTACTAAAAGCTATAGGGCTTCGATTTAACTCAACTAAAACACTAATAAAAAAAACTAATGCCAAGGGTGAAACTATAATAAAATTTCAACATCAGTATTGTCATATTAAAGTAATAAAAGTAAAACTTTTCTTTAACAACATAACTAGTAATATAATTAAAATGAATCTAACTTCAGAAGAAATTATCTGTGAAACTGAACGTAACGTTCCTAGTATTAAATAAGTCGAACTAGAAGATTATTTTAGAAACAAAACAATGTAACTTCCCAAACTTATAAATACAACTATTAATAAAATTGAATAATATAAATAATAAAAGTTAGTATACATACGTAAGACTATCCACAATATTAATATCATAAATATAAATATTATTATTAAAGGACTCAAATAATATAAGTAATACTCAGATGTGACGACTACAAACAACTTTTTTCTCAAAAGCTTTAAACCATCACTAAAAGGTTGTTGGAATCATTTGTATCCAACTTTATTAGTACTTTTTTTCGATCTTAAATATATCATACAATTTTACGCTCTACAAGTGTAAAAAAGGCAATAGATAAAAGTACATAAATAATTATCAAAAAAATTGACATTAAATTACAAAAAAAATAACTCATATATAAAATTATTATTTATATACAAAATGTATACATAATTAGATTCTAAATTTAATGCACTAACTCTGCTAAAATAATGTATTTCAACATAAACAAATTTAAATACTTAAGTTCTTTTGTCCAAAAAATTAATTAATTTTCTAATAGATAGAAACCGATCTGGCTCACGCCGATATGAACTCAAATCATGTAAGATATGATAAGTCAAAAAGATTTATAAATTATAATTCTTCTTATTATTTAAATTCTTAATTCTACATCAAGGTCGCAAACACTTTTATTAATAGTGTTTGCTCACGGTGAGAACGACTCGTTTCCGTCGCTAAACTCCGCGATTCGCGCAACCGTCCGCGGAAATGAGAGAACGCGGCTCTTTGATCAACACTTTATTATGGTTCTAAGTACAATAGTAATTATAAAAAATGCGATCGGATTTACAATACGTCGTGACAGAATCCGCGACCGAGAATTCTCTTCTCTAACAACAACCGTCGTCGCCCGGCAACCGACAGTCGCACCGAGCGCGCGCCGTTCACACAGCTCCCGCGGCACACACGCGGTGTCCGACGCGTAACAATATGAACTAACCAAAAGTATTACGTTGTTATCCTTAAAATAATTACTTCTTAAATAACTAATTATAATCTCTAAATCACTAATCAATGTAATAAAAATTTAAGTGTAATTAATTTAAGGATTTTTCCAACCAAATAAATTTTAAATTTCTTGTAAACTCAATAAAATAAAATTTATAAAATTTTATAAAATCTTCTCGTCTCATACTTAAATTTCAGCAGTTTTACTGAAATTGTAATTTATAAAAAAATAACTACTTTAAGCTTACGTCTCATCAACTTATTTATCTTAACCATGAATTAAAAAGCAATTTATTATGCTACTTTTGCACAGTTAGATTAATAAAACGTTAGGTTANTAAAATCTAGATATCCGAATAATCTAATATCATATCACCTCTATAATTTTATTTAAGATAATTATGAAACATTACCTTTACCATAAACTTTATAGCTCTTAATATTCCGAGAAATTTTATAAATAAATTTTATTTTAAAGAATCCCTGATTTAAAAGGTACTTAAAAATAAGTATACTCAAATAATTAATAACCAATTCCATTTACATTAATATAAACAATAATAAAAAAATTTTAATTATATTAAAATACAAAACAAAATGCTATCAGCATATAAATTTAAGTATAATAAAAAATCACCCAAGTAAATATAGTAGTTCAATTATATAAAAACTTCTTTTTACTTAACAAAAATTATTTACATGTAAATAGAATCTTTTTTTATTTAACTAAAATTTTTATATTAATCATTATGTAATCTAACAACACTTTTTAGTACCATTACTATGTTAAAACTTTTCTTATCTTCAACATAAATAAGGGCAAGCAATTTGTATATATTTTTAATTATATTCAAATAAAATTATTATATCATTTTACAATTAAATCTTATTTCATAAATAATATTAAATTTATTAATCCATTTTATATTCTAATTTTAACAATGTAACCCATCTAACTCTTAACTAAACTACATTTTGATTTACATTACTATAACTTTTAATATATTTTAAATAGAGAATATCTAGTAATTTACTTCTCAATAAACAACAATACATAAGAACAAAAAAAGTAAGAAAATTTTTTCGTAGACTATCACTTAGTTGACAAGTTCCTTTAACTATAAAAATACCGCCAAATTCCTTAAATTTAATGATTTAAACATGTAATCTCTTACTTTAACTTAATACTTAAAATAATAAGATATCTAATCTTAATCATTAATAAAAGTTTTTTAACAACAAACCTGAAAGTCTTAGACCTTTATAATAAATATTTCACTCGATATTATAAATCTCTAACTTTCTACAATATATTTAATTATTATAAAACTAATCATTAATTACTTTAAATGAGTTAGTTTACCCGCAACTGCTGGCAATAATTTTATTCATCATAATAAATTACTATACATACATAGGAACATATTAAACAAAATATTAATTGCAACAAACGTTCCGGTTCATGGTTTAGGACCTTCTTCAGTGAAACAAATTAATCTAAAAAAATTTTAATATAAATGAGCGTAACGCTTCTCCGTAAAGCAAACAACAGAATTCAAACACAATAAAAAAACTCACGCTAAATGGAAAACACGTGAGATTACAGCAGTATTAAACACAGTTGAAACAAACAACTTATACAAAGATGGATACGAGAAAGAAACTGAGTACTGACGTATAATCTTTACAATGTAAATATATATAGAGTTATCCCCACCTATATGAATTTTGTAAAACTGTCATTCACAATGACAGAACACAGAATCATGTTTACAAAAAACCATTTAAAAGCAACGGTCTAAACTTTTGATGTGAACAATTCCAAAAAATAGAAATAAGTTTTTATACTATCTGTATCCGACATTCCATTAATGGGATTATCTTGCAATGTAATGTGGAGCATTTCTGAAATAGAGTGTTTATAAAAAAAGTTTAGTATCTAAAATTTTAACATTGTTCCAAATAAAATTATGATAAAATTACTAAACAATGTTTGGTAACACCAGAAACAACATTTGAAATTCTGTTAATCTGATTTCTATGCTCATTAATTCTTGTTTTTAACATTCTCTTTGTTTGTCCAACATANGACACATTGCAGTTGTTACAATTGATTTGGTACACTACATTTTTATTTTGATCATGCGCTGTAACGTCTTTTGAAACTTTTATAAAGTTGTTCAATTTATTCAAACTTTGAAATGCCAAGGATGGTTTATTATATTTTTTGGAAAACTTACTGAAAGAATCCGGTAAACCAGTCAAATAAAGAATAACAAAATAAGTGACATTTTTTACATTATCACCTGAAAATAGAGTGAAATTATTGACAGAATTTAAATTTAATTTACTATTAATTAAAATTTTGATTCTGGTCCTTATAGTTTAAAAAAAAAAATGTAAAGAATAATCAGGTTTAAATAACACATTAATCATAAATTTAAAATTATTCTCTTGGAAACAAGGGGCGGATAAAAACATTATTTTATCCACCATGCTCAATATAGTACGAATTATTTGTAATTTTGGATGGGACCAAAAAAAGGTTAAATATCTACCTGAAGAAGGAGATTTATGGTACCAATCAGAACATACTTTCCCATTCAAATTTATAACCTTAACTTTTAAGAAACTTAAAAATTTGGTGTTTTGAACCTTAATTGTAAATAGTAATCTATTATTATAATTAGTAAACATGTCTGATAATAATGATAAATAATCACAAGGTGTTCTTAAAATAATATCGTCAACATATCTAAAATAAAAAAACGGATTGAAATTTAATTTAGCTAAAACTGATTTTTTCAAATCTTGCATCACAATATTCGCAATAATCAAAAATAATGAGAGACCTATAAGAATTTTGAACGTTTGTTTATAAAGTACATTATCAAATAAAAAAAATGTGTCAATACAAAATGGATAGCGTCTAAAAATTTATTTAAAGGAATATTTGTGGTTTTTCTGATATATTTCCATCTAACCTTAATACTTTTTATAGCTAGATCAATAGGAATATTCGTAAAAAGTGAAATTACATCTAACGATACAAGTACATGACGTTGTCGCATTGTGGAACCTCTCAATTTGTTAACCAAATCAACACTATTTTTAACATGACTACTAGTAAATGGTATGCTTTTAAAGATCAATTTATGTAAGTATTCAGCAAATTGATGTAGAAAGTTGTGTGTGTTAATCGAAAAAACTATTAATCTAAACACATTTTTTTTCATGAATTTCCGGTATTTCGTAGGCTCGAAGTAACAAACCATCACTAGATTTACTAGTTTTATAAGTTAAATCCGAAATATATATATATTCTTTATGAACCCAATTTCTTAATAATTTATTAAGATTTCTTTCAATGTTTTTAATACGATTCCTATTGACAAGAGTACGTAGACCGATCGCTGAGCATACCATTTATCTTTGCTAAATACATAGACCTATCACCAGCGACGGTCACATTACCCTTGTCGACACGTGTAAATATAATATCCGGGTGATTCCTTATAAAAAGTGAAACAAGCTTTGGTCTAGATAAGAATTCCTTATCAACATCACACATTTTCTTTGATGTACACAAATTATTAGTCAAAATTGGAACAAATTGCGATCTTAAAGATACTGCCGGTCCTTTATTATAAAATCTTAAATTGTTCTCCAAATCTTTGATAACCTCTAACAAATTGTTATTAGTAGTATTAGGCATACTAAATTTTTTACCCAGTTGTAAAAGTTCAATGACTTCACGGGGATTACACATGAAGTTAAAGTGACAAACCAATTCTCTTTGATGTCAAAAAAAGAAATTGAAGTCAAATGGCTACTAAAACTGTTTGCGTTAATAACAACGTGATTATAGTCACTACAAGGAAAGCTAGGTTTGTCGACCAATTTATAAGTACGTTTTTCAAACCATTAACCAGAATCATTATTTCTACAAGAATTTACACTACTTACACAATATCAAATGGGTTCAATTGAATTAATATGACATTGTTAATTTTATCATTTTTTATACGCTGTATTTTTTTGTTAATGCGTAAAAATTGAGATTTTTCAAACTTATCTTGAACATCATATTGTGTATTAAAGTAATTAATTAAAATACTATTAGACAAATGTTCATGTAATGTTTTTTTCAAATTATAAATGGTTTTCTTTCGAAAACATAATTTTCTATGTGTCATGAAAGTATTATTAATAAATATTAAGATATTATTAAGTATTTCGCTTTTCTTTTTCTTTTCTTTATCTTTATTTCTTTTCCCTTATTTCTTTTTCCTTATTTCTTTTTTTGGAATTGTTCAAATTAAAAGGTTATACCGTTGCTTTTGAATGGTTTGTTGGAAACATGTTTCTGTGTTTTGTCATTGTAAATGACAGTTTTAAAGAATTGATATAGGTGCAGATTACTCTATATATATTTACATTGTAAAAATTACACGTCAGTACAAAGTTTTTTTCTTTTATCCATCTTTATATAAGTCGTTGTTTGTTTCATCTGTGTTTAATAATGCTGAGATCTNACGTGTTTTCCATTTTGCGTAAAGGTTTTTATTGAGTTTGAATTCTGTCGTTTGTTTTACGAAGAAGCTTCGCGTTTATTTATATTAACTCTTTTTAAGATTAATTGGTTTCACTGAAGAAGGTTTTAATCCATGGACCAAAACGTTTTTTGTGTTTTTAATAAAAAAACTACTCTTCTTTATACATTAACACCTTGTATTTGCTGCTCGTATCGGCCCTTTGATTCATTTTTTGACAATTTTACGAGCGAATTACGGATTAAATTTATTATTTTATTTTATAATATTCATTATTTTAATATAAAATAATATTTGTACTTAATAATAAAAATGTAACATATTAAAAAAAATTACTTAACATTAAAATTTATATTTTAATAGAATATCTTAAAGTATATAAAATTTATTAAACGTATAATTAAAAATCTTTTATTTATAAATCATTTACAGCATTTGCATAAATATAATTTATATAATATCTTAAATTATTTAATGTAAATATTTAATTTAAAATAAATATAAAATTTTAATTAATATTAATTATAAATAATAATATTTAATTTAAAAAAATGAAAAAAAAATCATGATGCTATTAATCTATATAAAATAAAAATATAATAAGTATATTTCAAACAAATAAAAAAAATTTTTTAAAAAAAAAAGATTCTTTAATTGTTTAAAAAGTATATTATTTATTCTACTGAATTTTTTAGTAAACACATATTCTATTAAATTACTTATGCAAAGTATTTGATTAAGTATACTATAAATTAAATTTTTATTTAATAAGTAATTTTATTTAATAAGTAATTTTGTAATTATAATATAGATAAAAATTAAGTTTTACTAATAATGTTAGAAGTAATATTTTTCTTAATATGTTTATATATAAGTATGTATAGTAACTTCTTATGATGAATTAAATTAACGCTAGCAGTTGCGGGTAAATTAATTCTTTTAAATTAATTAATGATTAGATGTATAATCATTAATTATATTGAATAAAGTTAAAGTTTTTATGTTATATAGTAAAATATTTATTATAAAGGTCTGAGATTTTCAGGTTTGTTGTTAGAAAAGTTCTATTAATGACTAAGATTAGATATCTTATTATTTTAATTATTAAGTTAAATTAAGAGATTAAATGTTTAAATCATTAAATTTAATGAATTCGGCAGTTTATTTATAGTTAAAAAAACTTGTCTAGTAAGTGGTACTCCACAAAAAGATTTACTTAATGTATTTGTTCTTATGTATTGTTGTTCATTGAAGAATAATTTAATAGATATTTTATTTAAAATATATTAACATTTATAGTAATTCTAATCAAAGTGTAGTTTAGTTAAAATTTAGATGAGTTATATTGTTAAAATAAAAAGATAAAATGGATTAATATAAATTTATGTTTACTTATAAAATATGATTTAATTGTAAAATGATATAATACTTTTATTTGAATATAATTAAAAATATGTACAAATTGCCCGTTATTTTTATTTTGAAGATCAGAGAAGTAATAACATAGTAATGGTACTAGAAAGTGGTGTTAACATTATATAATGTTTAATATAAAAATTCTAGTTTAATAAAAAATTATCTTATTTACTATAAGATGATTTTTCTTTAAGAAAAAGAAGTTTTTATATAATTGAATTAATATATTAATTTGGATACTTTTTTATTGTAAGTAAAATTATATGTGTGTGTGTGTTGTGTGCTAATAACATTTTGTTTTGTATTTTAATATACTTACATTTTTTTAGTAATAATAAGTTTTTATTAATTTAAATAAAATTGGTTATTATTAATTTAAGTATAATTAGTTTTAAGTATTTTTTGTATTAAAGATTATTAAAAATAAAATTTCTTTGTAAAATTTCTCGAAAGATTAAATGCTATAAAGTTTATGGTAAAGTAATTGTTTCATAAATATCTTAAATAAAATTATAAAGATAATATGGTATTAGATTATTCTGATATCTAGTTTTTACATGGTTTACTTTAATTAGTTGCTTTGGTTAAAATAATTATTAAATATTAATATTTTTAATTATTAAGTTATTAAGTTTTTTGGTGTAACCTTTGTGACTAAGTAAAATTTAATTTTTATATATATATATATATTTGCAGATAAGATTTTTGATAATTTGTAATAATTTAATAATTTATTATAACATTAATTTAGACTTTGGATTCTTATGAAACTTTAATTTGTTTGAGTAGATTATTTATTTAATTAATTTTAAAATAGAATAATGATACTAATATTATAATAACTTTAGTATGAGTTAAAATAAAATATAAAGTTGATTTAAGATTATATCTATATGAACTAGGCAAATTACTAAGTTCACATGTTTATCAATAACATATTCTTTTGATTATACGAATTTAAGGTTTGCTTCCACAATAATATTATTTAAAACGCCGCAGTACTCTAACAGTGCAAAAGTAGCATGATAAATTACCTTTTAAGTAGAAGTTGGGATGAATGAGTTGATGAGACTTAAGCTTTATTTAGTTATTGTTTTGTAAATTAAATTTTTAGTAAAAATGCTGAAATTTAAGTATGGGACGAGAAGATTATATAAAATTTTATAAATTTTATTATATTTATTGAGTTTACAAGAAATTTAAAATTTATTTGGTTGAGATGATCTTTAAATTACTTACACTTTAAATTTTTATTACATTGAGTAGTGACTTAGAAATTATAATTAGTTATTTAAAAATTAATTACTTTAAGGATAACAGCGTATTACTTTTAGTTAGTTCATATTAATAAAAGTGATTGCGACTTCGATGTAGAATTAAGAATTTGAATAATGAGAAGATTTATAATATATAAATCTGTTCGACTTATCACATCTTACATGATTTGAGTTCATATCGGCGTAAGCCAGATCAGATTCTATCTATTATAAAATTCATTAATTTTTGGACAAAAGAACTTAATTATTTTATAATTAAAGAATCTTTAAGGCTCCGTAGTTTTCAAACTAATAAATATACAGGGTGTCCCAGAATTTTGGCTTAACATTTCTCGTAGACAGGTAGAAGGAATAAAACTGAGGTGAAAAGTTCTATACCATTTTGCTAGATTCGCAATAGTTACCGAGATTTTAATTAACAAAGATCCGCGAATAAGCGTGCATCGGGCTGTCTTACGCGCGTAGGACAGCCCGGCGCGCTTCACACAATTACATTTTAATATGTATATGTTAAAGTATATGCTGTTATATTAGCTCCTCCCATATGTCGCTATGGGTAACATCGTTAGCGCGCGAAGCGCGGCGGGCAGTCTTACGCGCGTAAGGCAGCCCGATGCATGCTTATTCGCTGATCTTTGTTAATTAAGATCTCGGTAACTATTGCGAATCTAGCAAAATGGTATAGTACTTTTTACCTCAGTTTTATTCCTTCTACCTGCCTACAACACATGTTAAACCAATTCTGGGACACCCTGTATATTCGGTCATGAGAGCCGTTTGCTAGGTGTTGTGCGGAAATTATACGTGTATATATATACATATATACGTGTTCAAGTGTAAATTTTTACACGTAAAATTCGAATTGTAATAACAATTCTAAAATTCATATAGGATGCTATACTTGCATTTCGTATATGAGAAATTCCAAATACTTCCTTAATTGAAATTAAAGTTATATTGCAAACAAAAAATTAAATTTATATTGCGAAAAATCTCCTCGGCCAGGAGTCGAACTTGGAATCTCTGGCTTTTTGTGTCGTCACGGCATCGTAAAATTTTAGGATATATTCAAGATCGAAATGTTTTAATAAAGTTGGATATGAAGTATTCCTACAATATTTTAGTGATGGTTTAAAGCTTTTGAAAAAAAAATTGTTTGTAGTTGTCAAATCTGAGTAGTACTTATATTATTTGAGTTTTTTAATAATAATATTTATATTTATAATATTAATATTGTGAATAGTATTACCTATTTATACTAATTTTTTCAATTTTATTAATAGTTGTAGTTATAAGTTTGTGAAGGTACATTGTTTTGTTTCTAGGACGATCTTGTAATTCGACTTATTCAATAATGGGAACGTTACGTTCAGTTTCACAGATGATTTCTTATCCCGTACGAGTTTTCTCTACCTTGTCGACGTGCCCGGGCTTAGTAATGATGAAAAGAGAGGCTATACTGGCGGGAAATCATTGGGTTTTCTGGCAGGGTCACCCATGCCAAGAAGGCTCTTGCGGAGCTTTTGTAGTAAGAGAGGAAATAAAGGAAGAAAAACCTCGAACAAAAACCGGGGGCACCCAGCCTCGCTTAGCACTTCTTGCCGGTGCAACTGGGATAGGGAAGAAAACTCTGACTGCAAGTCCGGGGCGTTTGACTCCGTCAGCCACGGCGCAATCGGACTAGGGGAGTAAACTCTAACTACAAATCCGGGGTGTCCAGCTCCAAAAAGCGCCTTTGTGCCGGCTACTGGACTAGGGGAAGGTAAACTCTGACTACAAACCCGGCGAGTTCGGCCTTGTCAATCTTGGACGACAACCGTACTAGAAGAAGGCTACTCCGAAATCAAAGCACTCTTTAGAATTTATGGGATGAGTTCCGAAGACGTACCGGCCCAGAGTGACACTCAGGGCAGAGATGCCAGTTCGTGGACTCAGTAAGCATGCAGCGCAAGTAGAGGGGATACGCACACAGGCGAACAGCCGTGTACGTGTGCGCTTGGCGCTTCGGCCAACTTCGAGCAGTAAAAAGAGACGGACATACATAACCGCTCTCTTTCTGTCGCCGTAGCGATAGCTCTAGCTAATACTGCCAGTCGCGAGAAGCGTGCCTAGGTGCTAGCCTGTTTCTCGTGCGTGGCTCGTATGTTCCTTCTCTCTTTCTTTTCTCTCTTTCTCTCTCATACTTACATGGGCTGCGTTCCAATCTTCACTGCCAGTACTAGAAATCTATAGCACATGTGACGTGAAGTATAGATTTTTAGTACAGTCAGTGAATATCGCGGAACGACTAAACAACTCTGAAAATTAGATGGATATATAAAACTATAAAATATTATATATATAAAAATAAAAATATATAAAATAAAATTTATATTGTTTCTAAGTAAATAACTTTTATTTTGATAGTAAATAATCATATCGAATATATTGAAAATAAAAAATAATCAATTATTACAAAAAGCAACAATAACTTTTTATATAATAAATATTATATAGACATTAAGGATTAATAAATTTCTTTCTTTTAACTATGTTATATTATTACAAACTACTGAATATTAAGGATATGACAAACAAACACTAAACCCATAAAATGTAATTATTTTTGTATTATTTATTACAACAAAATATTTATTCTTTATGAAATACTTTGGCAAAAAACACTTCGCTTTCAGACATAAAGAAAAACATTATAAAGAACAATATAAATAACAATGTAAATAACAGTATACTTAAAAGTATAAATGTGTACAAAATAAATAAAAAACTGTATAAGGAACTAAAAAAATATGTAAAATTAACAAGTATATTTCTCTTATATGACAATAAACAAATATATAAGTGTCATATTAACACAAGTTTTATAATAACTGCTTTTAATCTCTTAACTAATTGAACACACAAGTAATCGATTATTGATACGCATCTTCCTTTTGTTCTTAAACAAATTTTATTCATTAAGAAAAAAGATGCGTCATTTAACAATATGATTATCAGTCTCATTTTATAACNTGTTGTTGCAACGATCATAATATATTCTGTATGTCGAGATACTGAACTTACATACGACTATCACATAGAAATTAAATATAAATTTTGTTTTGTCGTTATTTTTATTTGTCAAAATGTGATTAACAACTAGCAGACATCATGAATAACAATGATCGCTCTTACGTTGTCTTCGATTAGAAACCAGTCTGATAATTTTTTTTCAACATTGGAATCAAAGACGATTTGTCGCATATAATTCATTGTGTGTTTGTGTGTGTGTGTAGGTACATGCAATCAAAAATAATGATAAATAAATTTTGTTATTTAACCCTTTGCTTATGGTGTGTGTATGATATACACTGTGTCGTAGATTGAACGTACCATGTAGCTTTAAAAATAATTTTCTAAGTCTAAACCATTATTGTGTCTTGTGTGTATTGTTATATGTATTATGTGTATTATTAAGTACATGAGTGTCGTTTATAGTCAGTGTCTGAAATGAAAGGATTAATATTAAATATTTGTATTATTAAAATATAAATGCCGGTTGAGTCTCGAAAACCTGCAAGAGTAGAGAGCGATCGAGTTCTGTGTATGGATATTCAATTCTTTTCCTTATATTTATATAAAATTTCATAAAAATTCATTGTTTATAAAAAAATTATTAATAAACTAATTCTAATAACAGATTTCAAATAAAACTTCCAATGCTTTCAGAGAGAAAAAAGGTTCTAACTCTAACAATGTACGACATATACTGGAAGTTGCAGGCCAGCGTGCCAGCCAAGGCGACCAGTATATCTTGAGCACGTATCGCCATCTGTAGTTTATTCGTGACCAAAATCCGCCAAATTCGAAAGTAGAAACGAATAATGTAACGACAAAATAAACTAATAGTTGGATAATAATTACTGTTATTGAGAAAAACAATGTACGGTTAGAAGGAGAGGCGTGCAGAGGTGCCCGCGCGACGGTACGACGTGCCGCGCTACATAAATTAATGTATCTCTCCCAGTAATAATAATTTCTCCATTAATTAAAAACATGTTTTTTATAGAAAATTTGACGTAGAATACGTTTGCATTACAAAATAGTTAAATTTTGGGGACCATAGTTAAAAATCGATTTAAACATNTAAATTGTTAATAACAATATGAAATTGTTTATAAATTTTTTTGTAAATATTTCTTTCTTAAAATTCACTTTCTTATCTTCAAAATGAAAAAAAAA
>NW_018021796.1:19355-34482 GCF_002006095.1 Pseudomyrmex gracilis
GGTATATTTTTTTTTCGATGTAGAACCCATAAAAAAAGTTTCAGCCAAATAAAAAATGTGTCGGTCAGAATGGTGTTCGGTTTGTAAAAGAATCACCCATAAGTCTCTTGTACGTTGCGGTGAAATGTCAATGGAGTATTTGGTGGAAACTTGCATTCGAATCGCAGGTGTCGTTTCTTTTTTTTTCTTGATTGCTTTTAATAGCGTTAATAGTTGAGCGCATTTTTCGAGATTGATCTTTGGTATACAGGAAGGCCAGGATCTATAAATTTTGGTGGTCTAGCTCACTAGAGTTCTTCTTGTAGCAGTCGTGGCGAAAACTTACGTGAGGCTGTTTTTTGTCCTAAGAATCCTCTTATCCAGCGATGTCACGCCATCGAGAATTCTCAAGCTAATGAATGATGGAAACTGAATCCTGCAGTTTTTTAGTGAGACACGTGGTTTTCGATTTCCACTAACCGAACTGAAATCAGTTCAGAAGTAAGTCGAAGCAGCAAGAAAATCATCTTTATTTGCCGGACGAGTACCCTCTTGGTGGAAAATTCGATTTGTAGAAATTCTTTCTTGATTTCAGTTCGAGAAATTTGTTGTCCTCGTTGGATTGTCCAAGATAGTTGAACACTCCAGAAAGATTTTGAAAAGATAAGGTAGGCTATGTGCTGAAGTTGTCAACTGGAACCAGATACAAAGAATCGCTTCCTAAAGCGGAACGTCTTGAAGAAAATTATCGTGTCTTCAAGAAAATCATCCAGTGTCTTGAACAAAATTATTGTCATCCACTTTTGTAGAGCAAAGCCATGTGTCTTCGAGAAAATCTTTTCCATTTTCAATTTTTGCTTGCGCACTGCAACATTATCGGCTTCTTACATAATGTTTATCAATGTAACATTTAAGAATCTCTTTGCATGATGTCCTACTGCAGTTTTAGATGTATCTCTTGTAGCTAATCTTCTTATGATGAAGCTTCCTTCCAATTCTATCATGGAGAGTTTCGAGTTTTTTATAATGGCGTTATTACGAGTAACTACTTTTTTAAACAGCTATAAATACCAAAAATTTTATAATATTAACCCTTTCTTTACGACGCATGTGACCGCGATTTCTCTGTATAGGAGAGTACACACTTTACTAAATCTAGNATAACATATATATAAATCTAGTATAACATGTATATAAATTTAATATAACATATAGTTTTTACAATAATTTTTTAAGGATAACATGTATGTGTTTATGTATTATGTGCTTACTTCATTATTATTACATAGAGCACTATAATCTAAATATCTTATTGATGCTATACATAGTTGGTGTTAGAAATGCAAGGGTTAAATAAAAAAATGATAAAAATTATTATGTTTTTTAACAATATTGGTTGATAAGAATTGAGATTATTGCAAACACAAAGACTAGAAACCAAATATCTTTTCAGGAAAGTCTTTACGAAAGAGATAAATCAAGGCAAACAAATTTATATATTAGAACACCAGCTGAACACTGTTTGTTATAGGCTGTNTATTAAGACATATTAACTCTTTGAGTGGAGTTTATATGATGGAAACTTTTATATCTCTAAAATTTTCTTATACGATTCTTAAGTCAAACAAAAACGATTTTTGTTTTCGATTGCTACATTTTAGGTAATCTATAATCTACTAGTCTGATTTATGACTAGATTTATTTAGAACACTTTTTATCAATGATTACAACAAAATTTTAAAGTGTTCCAATTTCAGATAAAAAACATTTATTTCTATATTTTTCTTGCCGTTAATATGGTTTCACGATTTCATCAAAAAATCAAGAATATCAATTGAATATTATTTTCTCAATTTTTCAATTTAGCAATCTTCTCACTCCATATTGCAGGAATCTCATCAATCATAGGAGCTATTAACTTCATTTCCACAATTATTAACCCACAAAAATTACTCAATAGATAAAACTCCTCTCATAGTCTGATCTATTCTAATTACAGCAGTACTACTTCTTCTTTCCCTCCCTGTCTTAGCTGGAGCAATTACAATACTACTAACTGATCGAAATCTTAACACCTCATTTTTTGACCCATCTGGTGGAGGAGACCCAATCCTTTACCAACATTTATTCTGATTTTTTGGACATCCAGAAGTTTATATTTTAATTTTACCAGGATTTGGAATAATCTCCCATATCATTATAAGAGAAAGTGGAAAAAAGGAAACAATTGAATCATTAGGAATAATTTACTCACTAATAGAAACTGGATTCCTAGGATTTATTGTATAGGCCCACCATATGTTTACAGTTGGAATAGATGTAGATACACGAGCCTACTTCACTTCAGCAACAATAATTATTGCCGTACCCACAGGAATTAAGGTTTTCAGATGAATTACTACATTACATGGAACTAAAATAAATATAAACTCCACCCTTCTATGATCAGTAGGATTTGTATTTATATTCACCATAGGAGGATTAACTGGAATTATACTATCAAACTCATCAATTGATATTGTTTTACATGACACATATTACGTTGTAGCCCATTTCTATTATGTTCTTTCAATGGGTGCTGTATTCTCAATTATTGCAGGATTCATTCACTGATTCTCCCTTATTACTGGTTACACCCTTAATCAACCCTTAATTAATTATTGTATCATTCCTTATAACTACCCAATTCGAATATTAACTACATCAACAGATGTAATTCACTCTTGAACCGTCCCATCTTTAGAAATTAAAATAGATTCTACTTCAGGTCGACTCAATCAATCTATAATCTGAATAAACCGACCAGGTTTATTCTTCGGACAATGTTCTGAAATCTGCGGGATTAATTACAGTTTCATGCCTATTGTAGTTGAATCAACAAGAATTAGAAATTTCAAAAAATGAATCTTATCTAACTCATAACCAATCATAATATACTAATACATTAAATGACTGAAAACGTAAGTTTTGATTTTTTAAATCAACTCCCCAGATAGCCAACTAAGTGCAAGTTGTTGGCAACTTGCCACAAATATTACTCATATGTTTTCAGCAATGTAACAAAAGCGTGTATCCTCTTTTCAGTATGTACTTGCCAACAACAGTTTTCAAAATGTAATACCAGCAAGTTCTCAACAACTCATCGGCAATAAACTTATATTATTTTTCTCAACTTATGAATAAAAATAATTGTTCATATATTGCTCACATATTGCTGACTCATATGTCCTAAACATTAGTTACAACAATTGATTGATAATAAAACTCAGCATAGTGATACTGAAGTGACAAAAACATTTTTGTTGCGTTAAATAAAAACAACACAACAGCAATTGGCGAGCAACTTAATCTATACAATAATTTGCTTTATATTGAGTTTTCACATTTGGCTATCTGGGTCATAGTAAAATAACGATTACTTTTAATGTAAGAATTAGTTTATAAAAACATTAAAAATTGTCAATTTAAAAATATTAATTTTAATATTCTTATATTCCACAAATAGGCCCTTTATATTGAATCCCATTGCTATGCTTAAACATATTTTTATTATACCTTGCTATTTCTTCACTTCATTACACTATTATAATTTCCCCTAAAAAACCCCCCAAAAAAACTTCTTTTAAATCTAATAGTAAATGATCCAATTCTTATTAAACATACTGTCCTACAGATAAATCAAATTTTACATTATAATTATGATAATAAATCTATTTAGAGTGTTTGATCCATCCACTTCTAACTCACTTTCATTAAACTGAATAAGAATAATAATTTTTATACTAATAATTCCTATAACATTTTGACTAATTCCATCACAAACTTATATATTAATTAATCTAATTACATCTTTTATCTTTAAAGAATTTAAAACCCTCCTACAATACTCATTCTCTAATATCATTCTCTTCTATTCCATATTTTTATTTATTTTATTCAACAATTTTATAGGATTATTTTCCTACATTTTCACAACCTCAAAACACTTATCTTTAAGATTATCATTATCTCTAAGTCTGTGAATTAGAATTACCACTTATAGATTAATTAATTTTTTTAATGAAATAATAGCACACCTAACTCCATCTGGGACCCCATCAGTATTAATACCATTTATAGTTATTATTGAATCAATCAGATTAATTATTCGTCCATTCACCTTAGCAATTCGATTAACAGCTAATATAATCGCAGATCATCTACTCCTAACTCTACTTGGATTGACAGGACAGAAAATCTCTTTTTTTATTATCTTAGCTATTATACTAATAAGACAAATTCTATTATTTATTCTTGAAATTTCTGTATCAATTATCCAGGCTTACGTATTTTCAATCTTATCTGTACTTTACTTTAGAGAATTATATGATAAATAATCAACCCTTTCATTTAGTGACCCCAAGATCATGACCCATTCTCACCTCCTTAAGAGTTATGAATAATTTAATTTCAGTAGCAGCATGATTTAATAAAATCAACACATTAGTAGTACTATCAATTCCTTGTACAGTACTCTGTGCAATTCAATGATGACGAGATGTAGCCCGAGAATCCACTTATCAAGGATTCCATACCCTATGAGTTTATAATGGATTACGGTTAGGTATAATCCTATTCATCATATCTGAAGTTTTATTTTTTGTATCTTTCTTTTGAGCTTACTTCCACTCATCTTTATCTCCATCTATAGATATTGGACAATTATGACCTCCCCTTGGAATTAAACCTTTTAACTCTTATGACATTCCTTTATTAAATACAATTATTCTAGTATCCTCAGGTATCTCTATTACTTGAACACACCACTCAATTCTTAATAGAAATTTTACAGAAAGAAAAACAGGATTATTAATCACAATCTTACTCGGAGTATATTTCACATGCCTACAAGCTATTAAATATTTAGAATCCCCTTGTACTATTTCTGACTCAGTTTACGGATCAACATTTTTTGTAGCTACAAGATTCCATGGCCTACACGTCATTATTGGAACCTTATTTCTAATAGTATGTCTCAATCGACTTATTATAAACCATTTTTCTCCTTCCCATTACTTCGGATTTGAAGCAAGAGCATGATACTGACACTTTGTTGATGTAGTGTGATTATTCTCTTATTTATCTCAATCTACTGATAAAGATATTAATAAACTTATATAGTATAAATAAAATTCCATTTAACTTCCAATTAAACAATTTAGACATTAAACTAATATAAGTATCTAATGATCACCATTCTTATAATAATAATAATTTTATTAATCATTCCTATGGCCCTAATAATAATTAATCTAATATTAACTAAAAAATCACAATCACGAGAAAAGAAATCCCCTTTTGAATGTAGATTTGACCCTTTATCTATAAGACAAATCCCTGTAAAAAGACAATTTTTCTTTATTGGTTTAGTCTTTCTACTATTTGATGTAGAAATTACAATACTTCTACCTCTTATTCTTTTATTAAATTATTACAAAACTATTAATACTATTACAATTATAACATTTTTCATCTTAATCTTAATTATAGGACTTTTTTTCGAATATTTAGAACAAAGTATCGAATGAAAAATTTAGAACTTAGGTATTAGTTAAATTATAACTTTTAAATTGCAATTAAAAATTTTAAAAATATTTTTTGTATACCTTCTTATAAAGTAATTTTTATACACTTAATTTCTACCTAAGAAAAGATTAATAAATAATCTATGAGAAAAATGTAACTGAAATCAAATTAAAGGTAATTTATTGTTAATAAATTAATTGAATTATTAATTCCTGTTAATATAAACCATTTTCATACCACACCCAAATCGAGATAATTTAAATCAAGTTTCTAACTTGATAATTATAGAATTAGTCTATTTATCTCTAAAAAAAACTTACTTATATAGTTTAAATCAAACCTTATATTTTCAATATAACATTATTAATATACTAAATTTTAATTATAAGTAATAATTAACTCATTTAAAAATATTTAAATATTTTCCTAGTATCTTCAGTACTAAACTTTATTGTATAAGCTATTTAAATTATTAATAAATCATAAATAAAAGTGTATACACCCACATATTAAATATTAATAACAACAATTAAATACATAACACTAACATACCTAAATATAAATAAACTTAATAATTTAATCTTAATAATCTTAAATCTCTCCAAAATATCCCAAACTATAGATTTACAAGAAAACTCAATCCAAATCTTATCAAATTCTAATGATTTATATCAATAAGGTATAAAAGGTTTATAAATATACCTAAAAAAAAACATTATTATTCACATAGAACTAATAAAATAAACAAAAAAATAAAATTTTAAAAAATTATAAAAATACATACTCAACTCAATAACTACCCCTGCCAAACATGCTCTTAAAGTAATTAACTTCAATGAAATATTTAAATAAACATAAGTAAAATCACAAAATGTTACTCATGAAATTAATGAGCCAATAATCACACTCATTATAAGTAAAATAAACATTGACAAATTCATTCCCCATCTTCTAGTAAATATATATCAAGAAAAATAAAAATTAATTCTACCAAAGTAAATATAATACACCAAACGAACAGTATAACTTACAGTAAGGCACAAAGACATAACTTTTATAACTAAAATTAATAAATTTAAACTCTTAGAATATAAAACCTCTATAATTAAATTCTTTGAATAAAACCCAGCTATAAAAGGAGCCCCACATAAAAAAATTCTAGAAATATAAAACCTTATTATAATAAAAGGAATAAATTCACATTTATTTTACCATAAAATCGAATATCTTGATTATTATATATTAAATGAATTATTGAACCTGCGCACAGAAATAATAATGATTTAAAAATAGCATGCACTTCTAAATGAAAAAATGACACATACTTATAACCTACACTCAAAATTATTATTATTAAACCTAACTGACTTAAATTAGACAAAGCAATAATTTTTTTCAAGTCAAATTCAAAATTAGCTATAAAACCAGCTATAAACATAGTTAATAAAGAAATAATATATAATAAATCTGAAAATCAAGTTATTATTAATAACTCATTGAATCGAATCAATAGGTAGACCCCCGCAGTAACTAAAGTAGAAGAATGAGCTAATGATGATACAGGAGTAGGAGCCGCCATTGCCTGAGGCAATCAATAAGAAAAAGGAATTTGAGCCCTTTTAGTGATAGCAGCAACAAAAATTATTATTATAATTAATGAATTATTCCTCAACACGAACATTCTCCACCCCCCAGAAGATAATATAATACCAATACACATTAGTAAACCTACATCACCAACCCGGTTTGATAAAACAGTAACTATCCCAGAATTATAAGAAGAATAATTATTATAATAAATCACTAAACAATAAGAAACCAATCCTAATCCATCCCAATAGAATTCTTACTAAATTTGACCTTAAAATCATAAAAACTATAGATAAAATAAACAAAATTACTAACATATAAAATCGTGTTAATGTTTCATCCCCTTTTATATAAACAGTTCTATAGACTATAACCATTAAAGAAATCAATAATACTACTCCAATAAATTGAATTGAAACTCAATCTAACAAGACGTAATACATTAAATTAAACGATTTAAAACTATAAATTAATCATTCCAACCTGATCCCAATTATTAATATTTTAAATACAACCCTTATTGTTAAAAAAAACAAAGAAATTAAAAATATAAATAATGTATACATTAATATTGAATAAATAATCTAAGGCCCTATACAAGCATCTCTAACACCAAATTAGAATTTTATTTTTAACTACTTAAATAATAAAAAATAAAAAGATTAAAAATAATTAATAATAATGGCAAATAATGTATAATTACAACTATTAACTCTTTTATAGTAAGTCCACTTATTATTAATCTGTATGTGTATCTACCATGATGAACGTAACTAAATAAATATAAAGAATAAGCACCTGAAAAAAAAACAAGAAAAAACTATAATTAATATTAAACCGGGACATCATCTTAAAATAGTCATTAATAAAGTAATCTCTCCACAAAAATACAAGGACAATGGATAAGAAAAATTTGAAGAACACAAAACAAACCACCACATTGATATTACAGGTAAATAACTCACTATATCCTTATTTAAAACCAATAAACGACTATGAGATCGTTCATAATACATATTAACTATATAAAATAACCCTGAGGAACAAATTCCATGCGAAATTATTACCATCATAGCCCTAGACCACCCCAGCATCATCAATGTTATTAAACCTTCAAGTATCATATTTATATGAACCACAGATGAATAAGCAACTAATGACTTTATATCAACTTGAATTATTCTTAAAAATCTAACTATTACACTACCAAAAAGACCGATCTTTATAATAAGTAAGCAATAATTTATATTAATCTTTAAGCTTCATAAAATACGGTACAGACCATATCTCCCCAACTTTAATAAAACAGCTGCTAAAATCATAGAACCATAAACAGGAGCCTCAACATGTGCCTTGGGTAATCAAATATGAAAAATGGAAATAGGAAGTTAAACCAAAAAGGCCCCAGTAATAACTAAATAATCCCACCACCCAAAAGATTTAATCCTTAAAACTTCATATATAAAAAACATAACAATTATATTATCATTAATAAGAACATATATATAATATAATAGTGGCAATAAAATTAACAACACCAATAAATAAAAAGAGGCTCTTAGCCGCTTTGGATTAAACCCTCAATAAACAATTATAAAATAAGTTGGAATTAAACTCAACTCAAAAAACAAATATATTAACATTAAATTATTTATTAGAAAAAATATTTAAAAAACCAAAAGCATTAATAAAAAAGTAACATTCTTAAAATTTAAACTAATATCTTTATCCAAACTAAGATACATTAAACCCAAAATTCATAAAGTCATTATAATCAAAGAATAAGAACTTTTATCTAACATAAAATAATCAAAACTATAATAACCTATTATATCAAATCTAAACTTATTAAACACGGACATAATTAAGACCCCTAAAAAACACAAGATAGGATAAAAACTAATTATAGAAGATTTCATAATTAACGGAACTGAAAACAAAAACAGTAAGATTAATTTTATCATAAATCTTTGACAAATTCATAAAATAGTATATATCATTCCCATAATAACGAACAATTAAAACTAACATTAATATACCTAGAACCCTCTCACACAAACTAAAAATCAGATAATAAATTAAATAAAAGTCTATAAATATCGAAGAAAACACCATACCTAAAATTAAAGCTATATTAAAAACCACTAACTCAATTATTAACAAAACAATCAATATATACTTATAAAAAACTACTAACATAATTAAGGAAATAATCAAAATAATTAAAAAATAATAATCATAAAATATTACTCAAGATTTGAATTCTTTAAAGCTTTATAGTTTAAAAAAAAACAACAATTTTGTAAATTGTAAATAAATCAATAAGTTTTAAAGCTAATCAAAAAAATAAATTATTATTACACCTTTAATCCCCAAAATTAACATTCTCAAATTAAACTATTTTTTGAAAAAAAAATTAAAACTTATGAACAAATTAAACTTAGTTGTACCTTTAATATACACAATTATAATCATAATAATATCCCTTATATTATGAAACAATTTCCACCCTACTCACTTAATTCTCATATTAATTATATACTCATTAATAATTTGTATAAACTTATCAATACTTAAAAAAACTTTCTTGTTCTCAATTATCGTTTTCTTAATCATAATTAGTGGTGTACTTATTATCTTCTTATACTTCTCAAGACTCATTTCAAACGAAAAAGAAGACCTTGAAATTACTAAAAAAATAATTATTATAACAGTTATATTTACATCTTCAACCATACTAACTTTAAATCTAAAAAAATTAACCCAACCAATTAATACATCAATAGAGATAATGACAATAACCCAATTACACCATGATATATTCAGTAATATCAAATGAATTTACCTATATCCATATAACTATAACAACTATTTCAGTAATTTTCCTTATCCTATCCATATTCTCAATTATTAAAATTATTTCAGTCAAATCAATTAATCTTCAAAAAATCAACTATGAATAAAAATATAATTAAAGAAATCAAATCATCTATCTTAAACCTACCCACATCTATTAATATCTCATATATATGAAACTTTGGATCACTACTAGGTCTATTTTTAGGAATTCAAATTATTAGAGGATTTTTTCTATCCATACACTACAGCCCTAGAACATCAATAGCTTTTAATAGAATTATCCACATTATACAAAATGTAAATAGGGGATGAATATTCCATAATATTCACATTAATAAAGCAACTATATTCTTTCTTTGTATGTACATGCACATTTCACGAGGGATCTATTTTAACTCATTCAACCTATTTAACACTTGAATATTAGGAGTTACTATCTTATTATTATCAATGGCAACAGCATTCTTAGAATATGTTCTTTCATGAGGTCAGATATCTTTTTGAGGTGCTACAGTAATTACAAACCTACTATCAACAATCCCTTATATTGGAAATAATATTGTTATATGAATTTGAGGTGGATTTTCAATTAATAACTCCACGCGCGTTAAACTGATTCTACTCATTACACTTCATTCTACCATTCATCATTTTAATAATAGTTATAATTCACTTAATATTTCTGCATGAGACAGGGTCCTCTAATCCATTGAGAGTATCAAGAGATTATCATAAAATAATCTACTTTATTAGATTTTAAAGTAATCTTCATCACAATTATTATACAATACCCCTACGTATTTAGAGACCCAGATAACTTTGTTGCAGCCAACCCAATAGTCACCCCTATCCACATTCAACCTGAATGATATTTCTTATTCGCCTACGCTATTCTACGATCTATCCCGAACAAATTAGGAGGAGTATTAGCCCTAGTAGCCTCGATCATAATTTTATACACCTTACCAATACATAAATCCAAGATAAACACTACAAACTTCTACTCTACCAATCAATTAACATTTTGAATCTTAATTACCTCATTTATTTTATTAACATGAGTAAGAGCGCAACCTATTGAAAAACCTTTCGTCATTTTAAGACAAATCACAGGTATTCTATACCTTACAGTAATAATATCATTCTCACTAATCAGAAATCTATGAGATAAATATGTATTCAAAAAATAAGTTAATGAACTTGAAACAAGCCTATGTCTTGAAAACATACTAAAAAAATTTTAATTTTCTATTAACTTATCAAACTAAATTAAATCATAACTATTAATAAAATTTTAACACCAACAACGCCCATAAAATACACTAAAACTAAAGGTAAAATAATTTTCCAACATAAATACATTAACTCATCATAACGTATACGAGGAAGAAGACCTCGAACAACCAAAATTAATAAACTAACCAAACATATTATAATAAATATTATATCCTTAAACAATAATGAACTAAATAATAAAGTAAAAACAATACTTACAAAAATAATTATACCGTATTCAGCCGAAAAAATCAATGTAAATCCTGAACTAAAATATTCAACATTAAACCCAGAAACTAACTCAGACTCACCTTCAATAAAATCCATTAGACTTCGATTTAATTCAGCTAAAATACTAATAAAAAAACCTACAACTATAGGAAAAACCATCAATATATTTCAACATCAATACTGTCAAACCAACAAATTAACAAAAGTAAACCCCTCACCCAAAACTATAATCACCAATATAATTAAAATAAATCTAACCTCATAAGAAATCATCTGTGAAACTGAACGTAAAGTTCCTATTATAGAATAAGTTGAATTTGAAGATCAACCCAAAAATAAAACAATGTAACTGCCTAATCTTATAAATACACCTATTAATAAAATTAAATAATTAAAAAAATAAAAATTAGTAAATAGGTAATACTATTCACAACAATAGTATTATAAATATTATTATCAAGGGTCTCAAATAATACAAATAATACTCAGACTTAATAACCACAAACAACTCTTTCCTCAAAAGTTTCAAACCATTCTTAAAAGGTTGGAGAAATCCCCCATACCCAACTTTATTAGGACCTTTCAGATCTTGAATATAACCTAAAATTTTACGCTCCAAGAGAGTGAAAAAAGCAATAGATAAAATAACATAAACAATCATTAAAATTAAAGACACCAAATTNCAAAAAAAATAATTTATATGTAATAAAATTATTACCCAGCAAACAATTTGGTTGCGAGATGTCGCAGTTTTGTCGCCAACCGCCGGCGAAATTAGTAGACCAAATCCATATCCATCTGTGTCCTCATTAGGGTATGGTTTGGCGACCATATCTGTCAAACATGTGAGATGTCAAAATGAGACCAAAATCATAACAAGTCTGCCACTACCAAAGCAAACCCAAAGTGACCCACCAAATCCAGAACAGATTTGGTGATCGTTTGTTGGCGCCAAAATCGCGCCAAATACACATCATATCTGTTACCAGCACTGTTAACAAAACAGTAGCAAGTACAGACCAAATTTGTCGTCAGAAACGTCGACAGATTGCTACCAAACGCAGATCAGATCTGTCACCTAGAATCCAAGTGGAATTACTACAAAAAAAAGAAAAGAAACTCAGTAGTATATTGCTTTATTGGAAAGAAATTAATTCGAGATTTCACTCAAATTAATTTCTAGAAGCCTGATTCAGCTCGTTGATCAACCGATGAACTCCATTGAAAAAGACCAAATCTGAAAAAATCCTAAATGTGATAGCGGGATTTGAACTCGAGACCTCCATATTCGCAGCCCCTGCACTCAGTCCGCGAGACCACTTGTGTTCCTTACTAACATATAATTATTTTTATCTATTTATTCTCAAGCTATCCTACATTTCATTAATTATTTATTTCAATTATTATTTTACTAAAAATGTTGCAATGCAATGTACCTGCAACAATAAATAAAAATACTTTTCTTATTATTCTTAAATATAATTTAAAGTACATTTTTACAACGCAAATAAATGTTTTGTTAATATATGCTGATACTTGAATAAACAAAGTGTTTTTTAATGAATGTTTGGTCACTAAAAATGAATCCGGCGGCGAAATTGATCTACCACGTCAAATTTCTGAGAAAATTAAATGTATAACATACTGTTTACTAGCTTGAGAAAGAGCATATCAGTGTATCTCATTCGCACTAGTGGACATTGTGTTACACAGTGTCGACTGTACGTAGCTGGAAAGCACCCATTGCTTCATATTACTCAACAAATACGAGAATAATACATTAAATTTATGATTGCTTCATTGCCGAATGCGTATAAANAGAAGTATTAAAATCTTACAGTTGAACTTTACCGGTTCCAGCATAAGATAACAGTTATTGCCCGCATAAACAAGNTCTAACTGTAAAAGACTGTTCAATGTTTGTTAACAATTTGTTATCAACACAGACGACAGATATGATCGCAGATAATCGCCATTTTGTTGTCTAGATGTTAAACAGACAGTCTAGTAGTCTTGCGTGCAAACAGTCCGCACATATGCACGAACAGATCTGCTTGGCATTTGGTGGCAATCTGTCGTCACTGCGTTCAACAGATCGACCCGACTACGGTCAACGTTTTGTCATAAACAGATGCTCATACGGTTTTGCGGACTGTTTGGTCACAGTATTGCTAAAGCAGATCTGCTTGCTATCGACCATCTATTTGTTATCAATTTTACTAACATATATAGAATCATTTTGGCCGCAATAGTCTCATGTATGTGCCAACAGAGTTGTTGGGTTTTTTGTCTCTATGTGCTAACAGTTTTGGTAGCACCAAAGCATGTGTCCGTACTGTAGCGATTCTGCACACAGTTTCTGTTGCCAAAGTCTGCGCAGTCAGAAATTGTTTGCTGGGTACTTATATACAAATGTATATACAGGGTGTTTCAGAACTATGGGATCAAACTTCTAGGGGTTATTCAGTGCAACAGTAGAAAACATTTGAGTATAGGGACCCATGTCCGGAAAAGTGTCACTACCGCACTACGGCCCTAAGACGCCCTTTTTAGTCAAGTCCGCCGAAATCACGTGCGACGTTTAAATCGGTGTATTCAGGTTGGAGGAAGACATTTTGAACAATTGTTGTGATGATATCATGTACAAAAGGCAAACATTAATTGCATTAAATCCTATTTAGGCAATTCATCGTCTTTCTAAATTTTAACGCGTCTTAGGGCCGTAGTGCGGTAGTGACACTTTTCCGGACATGGGTCCCTATACTCAAATGTTTTCTACTGTTGCACTGAATAACCCCTAGAAGTTTGATCCCATAGTTCTGAAACACCCTGTATAATTAAATTCTAAATTTAATGCACTTACTCTGCCAAAATAATATAAATAAATAATTTAAATAATCAAGCCCTTTCGTAGGTTGGCAACAAAGTAATTTCGTTTTATTTCGTAAGCTACTTTCAAAGTATTTTCGTTTTTCGTAAATTTTATGAGCGCGGAATCATGAAGCTGCAAGAAAGATGGCAAAAAGTCATTGAACAAAATGGAAAATATGTAATTGATTGAAGATTATTCTTTGTATTAAAAAAATGAGTTTTATTTCATATTACAAAACCGAAATTACTTTGTTGCCAAACTAATACAAAAACTAATTAATTTTAAAATAGATAGAAACCAATCTGGCTCACGCCGATCTGAACTCAAATCATGTAAGATATTACAAGTCGAACAGACCTAAAAATTATAATTCTTCTTATAATTTAAATTCTTAATTTAACATCGAGATCGCAAACACTTTTATTAATATGAACTATCTAAAAGTATTACGCTGTTATCCCTAAGGTAATTAATTCTTAAATAACTAATCATACTTTTTTATACTCACTAACTAATGTTATAAAAATTTAAAGTTTAATTAATTTAAAAGTTCTCCCAACCAAATAAATTTTATATTTATTATAAATTCAATAAACAAAATAAAACTTATAAAATTCTATAGGGTCTTCTCGTTCTATTCCTAAATCTCAGCATTTTTACTGAAAATTTAATTTATAAAAAAATAACTAAATAAAGTATAAATCTCATCAACTCATTCATCCCAGCCTCTAATTAAAAGGCAATTTATTATGCTAC
>NW_018021797.1:0-25999 GCF_002006095.1 Pseudomyrmex gracilis
TACCAGGTTGGGAACTTGTACCGACTAATCCGATAAAATTATACATACATTTCGGGTAAATTAAAAGGTCGATTTGAACCAAAATTTTCCCGTCCTCTAAAGGTTGATAAGACTTATAGAGCCTGAGAGTAATCTCAATTTATCGCTAATTGTTACAGTTTTTATATCATTCAGATTCGGAAATAAATTAAAGTCAATCTTAATTACCTCCCACATCGTTTCCATTTCTTCTCTCGCCTTGTCAGGGAAAAAATTATCCTGCTCTCCATCGTTTTGCTCTTCGTCCTCCAATTTACGTTTCTTGGTTCTGCGCGACATTGTACCTGCAACAAGCAACGGAATTTGGAATTGGAAAACAGACTGCAATATGAAAATTGCTAATTGAGATGAACGTAATAATAATTTCAATTCATTAATCCGTTTACATTTTAAAAAGTAATATTTCCTCAATTAATATTTGTACTATCAGATGTAAAATTATTAATGTGTCCTCGACCTGCATTCTTTCTTATCTCGAGACACAATCTTGTAACAATAATTAGTTAAATAATTAACAAACGTACAACATTGTGAAATATCAAAGAAATTCATTACTATCGGTAGACATTATAAATTTGATGAGCTGCTCTCCACACGACGATATTAATTAGTAGAATCACGTGTGTATTTAAATGCGCGCGTCTTTCTCATATCGCCACTTTGTGCATAATCATTATTGCCATTCGTGACATCGTCCGTGCGGAACAAACGGTAGTGAGATTTGGTAAGTATTGCTTTTGTACGAAGATCATTTATCTTTGAAAAAACTCAACCTTGTCATTGCTCGCGAAGGTTTTGCCGCTAAAAACGCGTTCAGTGTCCATCTGTCAACATTTTTGATCGTCTTATAGATGTTTGCATCATAACGAGCAATGTGTATTACGCAACAGACAAGAATCTATAATTTCCAGGTATAAATATGTAAATCTCAGCAATGTCTTCGACGACGCGCAAACGTGTTTTTGATAAAATTGTTAGTAGAGTTTCAAGTTTTTTTGAACTAAGAATCTGAACGAATAAATGAATATATAAATAGTCGTGAAGAGCCGTTCGCTGGATGTTATGCGGAAAATATGTCTATATATATACAGGGTGTCCCAGAATTGGTTTAACATCTCTCGTAGACAGGTAGAAGGAATAAAACTGAGGTGCAAAGTCTTATACCATTTTGCTAGATTCGCAATAGTTACCGAGATTTTAATTAACAAAGATCCGCGGATAAGCGTGCATCGGGCTGTCTTACGCGCGTAGAACAGCCCGGCGCGTTTTGCACACTTACATTTTAATATGTATATGTTATAGTATATGCTGTTATATTAGCTCATCACATATGTTGCTACGAGTAACACCGTTAGCGCGCGAAGCGCACTAGGCAGTCTTACGCGCGTAAGACAGCCCGATGCATGCTTATTCGCGGATCTTTGTTAATTAAAATCTCAGTAACTATTGCGAATCTAGCAAAATGGTATAGGACTTTTCACCTCAGTTTTATTCCTTCTACCTGCCTACGAGAGATGTTAAACCAATTCTGGGACACCCTGTATATGTGCGTGTACACACATATAAACGAATTCACGTTTTCACGTGTTTTTGAATTGAAATTTCAATTCATAAAATCATACAGGATGCTATACTTGTATCTCATGTATGAAGGACCCCGTATACCCCCCGAACTAATTTAAAAAAATTGCGAAAAAATATATATAATAGACATATTTTCCGCATAACATCCAGCAAACGGCTCTTCACGACTATTTATATATTCATTTATTTGTTTAAAAAGACGTCAGAGCCCGAGATTAATTCTCAGTCATTCGTTAATTGTTAAAAATCTGAACTCTCCTTTAAAGGAGACACACATGACTTGTTTATTCACTCGTGATCTCATAAATAATGAATTAATTAATTCCTAGTGCATAATTTCTTCCACGTCATCAAAACAGTTTGATATCAATCGAAACGCGCGGATAAATTGTCATTTGTTTATTGAATAAATTGCATTTCGATTACAAACGCGCGCATTCTTTGTTTTGCCTTCTTGCTCGTCTTACAAAATCGCGTGAACTTCGAAGGAACATTTTGGTCAAGGTGCCACAATCATTCTTGCGTGAGGCAAATTGCTGAACATCAATAAAGATAACACGAATGTTTGCCTTGTAATTACGTGGAGACGATCCATTAGAGAAACGGAGCACGATCACTTCTGCAGAATATATGTGCGCGAAGAGAACAAATTTTTAATTATTTTAAATTTCGTCTCAACTCTCTGACAGCGATTGCAAACTCAGAGTCATTATTGATAATCTGTAGCATATAACAAGATTTTTTTCAAAATTATTATTATTTTTTTTAACGTGTCTAATTAAAAAATTAAATTGGTATCGAAATAAGAGGCGTTACTGAACAAGTTGCCAGGTACATCTGCATACAATACATCTGCATTCTAACTGGCAACTTGTTCAGTAACGCCTCTTATTTCGATACCAATTATTTATTTCTGAACCGGAGGTCAACTTGACACACAAATTCTTTTTAAAAAATTAAAAATGAGTTTGTTCGGCGGAGACTGAATACGCAAAAAACAAATTGTGACGGAAATTCTACGGAATTACTTGTCGATATGATAGTTTCATCGCTTCCTTAATATTTTTTATACACCTTGCAATTTTCTTGCATTATATAATAATGATAAAATTTAATTGAAAGAGGTTGAAAATCTCTTGATTGAAAATTTGTTAAAGTTTTTTAATTAATTGTTAAAGTACGCGATAAAAATTACCCTATTAATGGAAAAAACATCTCTCATCGAAGAGAGAACAATGCAGAGTGAAAAAAATTCACGTTGCTGCATAGACGCGTAAAGTAGTGCTTATTTACGCTTTTACTAATGTCATCTTTACTCAAAGATAGTAATCGAATAAAGAAAATAACGCGCTATGTGTTCTCTTCGTTGTTACACGCGAAGTTTAAAATGTATACATACAGCAGTTCGTAATCGCATAATCGACACGCGCTCTAACATGCGCCCATCAATTCATCTTTTGCTTTTGCACCCAGTGATATCATACGGCTCCCGATGCGCGTCGATTATAAATACGATTATAATTGTAACAATGATAAATTTTATTTACTCGAGCTTTGTAAGTAACGTCTGGGAATGCCACAACTTGCATCTTGCAATCGCCTTTCGAACAAAGTGCCAGTTAAGGGACGAAAACACAGGGTGGTTTTTCGCGTGATCGTTTAACATGCGATTCGCGTTCGAGATATCGCCGATCAAATAAACGGTAATGTCCACTTGATGTTTCATTTTCCTCGAACGATGTTTCTCCACAAATACACCGTCCTCGTTTATTTTATTTATGCCGCGTTTGTGAACTACGTGGCCGTAACATTGAAGACGATTCGAAACACAATTATACAAATAGACAATTTGGTTGCATTGTTCGAAGTATCGAGGAAAACGTGTCGCTCTGTTTTATATCATGAACAAAATATTCAGCGCACGCAAAAAAAATCGCATATTCGTCAGATAAGCCGCGATCGCACGTTATTTTATGGCTATGGCTTAACACTAGATTTACCAGACCAGTCATTTTGACTGGTCGTGCAATTTCAATTCAAAATTCCTACTGCATGTAACATTTGCTTTTCGAAATGATGTTATGACTTTTGTAGCTATAAGTAGAGAATACATTTTATGAACTTAATGTTACTTTATATATATATTCGTAACAAATATATTTTTTCTATTTTTTAATAGGTATATTTCAATAGCTGGTATATCTAGTGTTAAGGGCCTCCGCACAAACTCTTTCTTAACACGTTACATTACGTTAAGTTGGCTGTGAACTTAGATTTGTACGTAAACTTGAACGTCATTCAACGAACAAACTAATATTTAACGTAACATAACGTTAATTACTAGTCATAAACTTAGATTTGTATGTAAACTTGAACTTTATTCAACGCACAAACTAGTACTTAACGTAACGCAACGCGTAAGAAAGAGTTTGTGCGGATGCCCTAACGCGTGTAACTATGACTTAACGTTTGTAACGTCGTTCTTCTCACGTCAATAAAAGTAACATTTACCGTTTAAAAGAAAATAAAATTAATGAATGAATTAAATTCGGGTTGTTTGAGCCGTTTTGCAGGATGTTGTGCAGAGAATGTGTTTAAATATATATATAGACATACACATATATTTAACGAAATAATTTTTTTTTGAAAATAAAATTAGTTCTGACAATTTTTTTTACTAATAACACGTACACGGATAGTTCAAAGTTAAATTTAGATAAAACTATAAGCAATAATTATTGACAACGAGATATCTCTTTTTATTAATATTTGTTTAATAAGACTTTATTAACAAATATCTTTTAGTAAACACAAAAGTTATGTTTAACTTTTACTTCTGTATTCTTTTTTTTATCTCATTTCGTTTTTGGTTTTTTGAAAAGAAATGCCAATTTCTTAAGATCAAAAATTCTCCAGAAGAGTAAAAATAAAAAGGAACAATGTGTGGAATCTTTCCATGACAACGTCAATTTGCGACCATATCACAACGTCTTGTTAGTGTGAAAAAACATTGGAACAATAAACGTCCATTTATCTATGAAAGATCGAGGACGCACGCGCGCGTATATGAGCAACGTGTAAGAGCTAAAAGCGATGTAAAAGCGTCGTCGTAATCGCCGAAGTTGGTAAGGTGCTCGCCGCTATTGTTACGCTTCAGTCAACTGTCAGCCGTCCTAGGAAATACAGTTTGTAAAAGTCCTGTGTGCGACAAGGTCGTATCTTTTTAATCAGACAACGATGTTGTCTGACAAAACTCGCAGGCGACTCAACATCACGAGTCATGAAATAAAAAATTAATACTTGTCACAGACAGAGGGTACCGTTCAATTACAATTAGAGAAAACATTCGCGGGGGATTGTTTTGCAACAAGCTATTTCATCAAGGCAATAGCCATAAAAGAATATAATTTTTATTAGTTTTTTTTTGTTAAATAATGAAATAGACTCGAATGTTTTATCGAGATAAAAATAAAACAATTGCGCTGGTGTGCGAGCAATTGATAATTTTGCTTGAACTTGACACGAAAACATTTGCATAAGTAAGAAATATAATTGACAAACAAACGCGGCTATAATCGCGGTGGATTGGCAATGATCGCGAGAGATGGAGGATTTATCGTTGCGGGAGCGCGGTAAAACGAAATCGAATTTCAATCCGTGGAACGATGCGCGAATATTGACGCACGTTATCGCGAACAACGGCAGAACGGTCGATCTTTCTCATTTGAGAATCAATGAGACAGACGCGATGCCGACGCGATCCTACGACCGCAACACCGTCGACGTTGCCAACGAAAATTACTACAACACCAGCGACAAACCGCCATCGTTTGATTATCTGAAGATCGCCAATCCCGTTTTGCCGTATTCCATCAATACGGTGCACCTGCAAAATCCGTACAGGCCGCTTCAGCGATTGGAGGGATTTGTGTCCCGCGATAACACAAAGGTACGATTTTTTAACATTTTTTTTAAATGGAAAATCATCTTCTCGCGAAGAAATTATCTTCAAGCATTTTTCAACGAGCAAAAACGTGTTTAGGGTATGTACAAATCGCAAGATTTTGTTCTAAGATCGAGGTATAACAATTTGTTTCCAAAGAAAGAACTAAATCCAAACAGAGACAGCGATCACGAGAATGAGAAAGTCGAGAGGTAAAAACCGGCAAATTTCTCGCATCTTAAATGTCTACTGATTCATATCTACATATTTATTGGTTTTCCTTTTTTTTTTTTTTTATAGACTGAAAAAGAAGAAACCTCAAGTAGTCAACGAATTTTACAACTTGCTTCGGCAGTACTGCGCGAACACCAGTCTTCACGGATTGCGTTATGTCGGTGACTCGGAGTTGTCGCTCGTGGAAAGGTATATAATAAATTCGTACGCAAGGGTATAAAACACCTGATAGAAAGATGTTTTCAATATTTCGACGACTGTTTAAAATCACAAAATAATTGGATATCTTTCGAGACATTTTAAAAATCGACATTTGACACATCAAAAATGCATTTTTGCAGAATATTTTGGATAATATCGTTCATCACCGTGCTGGCAACGGCGATATATTATAGCTGTTACCTTTACGACAAGTGGCACGGAGCTCCGATTATTATTTCTCTGAGTCCCGAACCGATAGCTCTTAATGAATTTCCATTTCCGTCCGTAACAATATGCAATATGAACAAAGTCAGGAAGACCGAAGCGATGCGAATCGAGCGTGGGTAAAGACTCTCTTTGTACATAATTAACATTAGGAACAGTTGATTCTAAATAAAACAGAAGAGTGAATAAAATTAATTACTCATATGTATACATATATATGTCCGACAATTAGTGTAAAATCTCTCGTAGGCAGGTAGAAGGAATAAAACTGAGTCGAAAAGTCCTGAACCATTTTTTTCTATTACATATAATAAAGGAGTAATTATTGAATAAATCAAGCCAATCAGCGCCGATCTTTAGCCGGGCGCACGTCAGTGAACCGCGCGGAGCGCTCACGCACACCAGGCGCTACGGCGCGACAGACTGGGCTGTCCTTACGCTGGATGCACGCTAATTAGCGGATCTTTATTAATTAATATTTTGTTAATTATTGCGAATCTTGCAAAGTAGTATAGAACTTTTTGTCTTAGAATAACCCCTTCTATCTACCTATGAGCGGTTAGACGACAATTATGGGACACCCTGTATATATATTTTTCGCGTATTCTGTGATTTCTTAAACTAGATCCGATATGCGGGAAAAATTGTTGATGGAAGACGTCTGCAACACGGAAAATAACATAACTTACGAAGAGCAAGAGGCTATCGAATGGGACGCGGTGTTCCAGTTCATGCTCAATGTAATTACTTCGAATTAAATTAAAACTGTCTTACTAAGCTAACATATAATAAGCTGCACATGTAATGTACCTAGATTTGTTTAGTAAACTACCCTAATAGGCACATTTGTGAAAATATTGCACAAAAATGGCATCATGAATGGCGACGATTTTGCAATGATTGCACTAAGATGATTCGCCATAACGCACCATGGCGAAAATTTTATTTCGACAGTTTTGTCGAAATAAAATTTTGTAAATAATATTTGTCAAAAATTGCGAAAAAGTCGTTATGCACTTCCACAGTATATATACCTCCAATAGACAAATTGTGAAAATATTGCACAAATATGACATCATGAGTGACGACGATTTCTTGCATTTCTTCATGTGCAATCATATTTCTACATATTTTAAACATCACATAGCTGAATTTCTTTTCTCAATTATTGGACAATTTCTTTGTGAAATTAATTTTGCAAATATACTGCTAGGATAATTCGCCATATCGTTATTCTTTTGCCGAAATAATATTTGAAAAGCAATTTTACAAACAACTACAAATATTTCAGAAAAGATCAATGTTTTTACATCTATTTCCTAAAATATGTCTGTATAATTGCAAATTACAATTTTAGTGCAAGATTTCGTCACATAATTTTGTAAACGGTTTCCTATCAGGGTAAGTGAAGAAATACATAATTAATATTTTTGATCATAGACAGTAAACTTAAACGCTTGTTTGGACGATTGAGATTATTTTATCTCGAACAGTTTCATTCTAGTTTTTTTTTATGCGTCATTTTGTTCAGGTATCTCAACCGTGCACAGATATGTTATATTATTGCGTTTGGCACGGGAACCAGACCGACTGCGAAAAGATTTTTAATCCTACTCTGACCGACGAGGGCATGTGCTGCAATTTCAACGCGGTGGACAAAAAGTATCTCTTCTATAACGCGTAAGTAACAAAAAAAAATCTCTTCGTTAATTCAAAAGTATAGTAAAAATACGAGAAATGAATTTTGTTGTATTTTTACAATCAAATGATCAGCTTTCAACCGCTGAGGAGAACTTTGCATTTACGTTTTATGTTAAACGATATATTTCAGACGCGATTGGCCGATATTGAATATATCTTATCCATCAGAAAGCGTCGATTGGAACGCTGAAAAAGGATATACATCGAGCATGATGCCGGATGTCGTACCGTGGCGACCGTACGGCGCTGGTCTCTATTACGGTTTGACTTTGGTTCTCGACGTAGACGTGAACGAGTATTATTGCTCGACGACCGCTGGCGCAGGCTTCAAAGTGCGTTACAAAAATCTTTTTCCATTTTTTTCTCACATCCCAATTTTATAGCAAACAAATGTTTTACACAATGTTTCTATCAGCGTCTAGGAAAAGCAACAATCAATTGTGAATAATGTACTTTTCTCGTGTTAAAATTGATTTAATTTCACAAAAGTATTTCAGATGTATCAAATGGATTTGAAATTTTTCATAAAACGATGCGAATTTACTTTTTATAACAATTTACATATTAAACGGTCGAGGGTTGGTTCCGCAGATGTTGCTTCACAGTCCCGTCGAGACACCGAAGATCGCCGATTTTTCGTTCGCGATTACCCCGGGTGAGGAGACCCGGGTGATCATAAGACCACGGATATCGACCGCCAATCCGACAATAGTGTCCATACCGCAGAGGAAACGGAAGTGCTTTTTCTCGGCTGAGAGGAAGCTGCGTTACTACCGCACGTACACGCAACGGAACTGTATCTTGGAGTGCGAGGCGAATTTCACGCAGCAGATGTGCCACTGCGTGCAGTATTACATGCCAAGTAATTGTCATTAGTCCAAATTTGCGATAATAGTTTGATAAATACACACGATAACAACCATTGACACTGATTGATTACGTGAATCAAGAAAGAGTAGATTTATTTTTGCAATATTTACTATGTATTTGCTGTTTCTGTTTACAGAATCGAAGAATACGCCAATTTGCAGCAAGAAGGACGAACAGTGCGCCAAGCTTGCCAGACGCACGATGGAAAATAAACTCTACGACGAAACGGAAGGAAATCCGTTGAATGTCACAATGTAAGTTTCGTCTTTTTTTTAAATCAGAATTCATCCATTTTTTTTTCTTTTTTTTTTGATAAGAGAACAAAATGTTCACGAGCTTTTATTTATGTCGCAGACCGAGTTGTAACTGCTGGCCTGGCTGCTACGAGATCAATTACAGACTAGAGCTTTCGCAGAACAAACTGTTATCGTCTTTCAATACTGAAAAAAGATACGTGAAGAAGGATCTGAAGTATTTCACGTAATTAAAATCGATACTTAATAATGATATTAACTGTAGCGTTAATTATTTTTAAGCGAAGAAAGAGAACTTGCAGCTGATTCTGCAAGATACAAGGTGTTAACATACAAAGATGTTTTTTCGTGTTTGAACCGCGTTAGTGTCATTTTTACTTTTTTTATAAGGTATAAAAATGACACTAACGCGATTCAAACCCGAAAAAACATCTTTGTATGTTGATACTACACACTGCGAAAGCATCAAATATCAGATACAAGGTGTTCTCGAGAGAGAGGATTGTATCAAATGGTTTTTTCTTTGAAGTATTGTATGTATGTGCTTCTCTAACGCTCGAAATTTTTCCGCAGAAAAAATATAGCAGTGGTGCATTTGTTTTTTGTGGATTCCCAATTCACAAAGTACGTGAAGAACGAGCTCTTTGGATTTATCGACTTTCTATGTGAGTACATTATCCGACTCGACGTCTGGAAAAGAATCATAAATACAAATTTACAGCGAGTACTGGTGGCTTGCTGGGTCTCTTCATGGGCTTCAGCTTTCTCTCGGTCATGGAAATCGTGTACTTTTTAACTATAAGACTGGTGTCTCGCTGGTACAACGCTCGTCGAAAACCCCATAAGTTTACTGCACATCACAAGACACACTTACCGGACGATAGTAAAAAAGTGATCTACCCTTTCACCAACTGAAACTCGTGATGTAAATATAAAATTTTTAGCACATGTGAAATGTCATAGAATATATCCTTATAAAAGGCGCAATGTGTTTTTATTAACTAAACCAAACCCCACACACAAGGATAAATTGTTTTTGTTGTTTCAATAAGTCTTATTCCACACGCCTCAAAAAGAGTGGTGGTTTATCAAAGGTAATAATAATTTTAATAAATTCTTAACACTAGATATACCAGCTATTGAAATATACCTATTAAAAAATAGAAAAAATATATTTGTTACGAACATATATATAAAGTAACATTAAGTTCATAAAATGTATTCTCTACTTATAGCTACAAAAGTCATAACATCATTTCGGAAAGCAAATGTTGTACATGCAGTAGGAATTTTGAATTTGAAATTGCACGACCAGTCAAAATGACCGGTCTGGTAAATCTAGTGTTAGTGATCTCTTTAAACTCCAAAGTGATCTCTTTAAACTCCATGCCGAAATCTTTTTATGTAATGTTGATGCTGGTTTGTTTCACTTTTTCTCTCTCACAAGAATGAAGGTTAACGCAAAACCACATATACATATGTATGTACACCAAGTTCCATTAGCGCTTATTCATGCGAAGTTGCAATTGTGCAAGATATTTTTAGACATTATTAGAGTAACTTCGCGCGAGTAACGTGAATTGAGATCTAGCGTACATGTATGCGTATTGATTTGACATAAGGTATCATCGCGAGAGCACCGTTTTTAAAAGGTACCGGAAAAAAATCCGCCATGATGTGTACATATGACAATCACGTATCTAGTAGTTCCTAATATGTATCAATGAGCATGTAAACTTCGTGATGTAAGAATTACTTTCGCGTGACTATGACACACGCAGAAACAGATGTTCGCTGGAGTAATTAATTCAAATGCGACACACCATGCAATCGTATATATGCGATATCCATATGTACGATCGCGGTTAATAAAAATCGCGGAATAAAACAACAACATATTTCGCTGTATCGAGGAAAAACTATGCAACTTTCCGTCGATTCGCACCTGCAGCAGCAACTGTCACTCGGTTAAAAAAACGGCAGCAAAAGTCAGATGTGCACCAAACCCGAGAGTTTGTAACAGTTTACATTAAACGTCTGCGCGTCTTTCTCCTTGGCGGCGGATGAGTTTTTACACATTTCCCCGTTTCGCTTACCTTCAAATTTTCCAAATTCTCCACCGTGCGATTCTCAGGGACAATCGGACGACGGTATTGAGATTGACATCGTGTCGATGATCTTGTGACAACAGCGGTGATCCTGTCCGTAACAGTCCGTAACACGGGACACGGGATCTTGTCGCATGCACACAAGCCTACGCTCACGACGCGACATCATGACGGCTGTAAAATGGTTAATTTCACGTACATTCACGCGCGTGACCAAATCGGCTGCTATCACGTCAGATAACTATAGATGTACGCGTACCTGAGATTCTCGACTCTCGATTTCAAGATTTGAATCAGGTTTTCATCACGCGCGTATCATACGGTTTAATTTGATCGGCGGATTACTTTGTCGAAGTTGAAAGAGAAAGAGAGAGAGAGAGAGAGATAAAAGAGATCAGTCACATTTAATCAGCCGAACTAAACAATCGGTTAAAGTTTAGTCTGTCGATTAAATTAATTGGAGTTGGTTGGCTCAACTCTATAGATTTTTTCTCTAATTACTATCGACATAAAAAAAACTGGCTTCAGATCAACCAACTTCAGTCAACTCTACCATTTAATCGTTGATCGCGATCGGTCACTTCGGTTAAGTTAATCGATCGATTGCCGTTAACTGATATTGATTTTATTTTGAGATTAAATCAAACTTAAATTTCATCAATATAGAATAGAACAAAGCCGTGGAAAATTGGAGTCCCAGATTAATATTTATTTTGTTTAATATTTATGTTTAAAAAGATAAATTTGTTTTACGTGGAATTTTGATCATTTAAATCTGGCAATTTGAACAGAGATATATGTGATGAAAAGAGTTGACTCTTAAATTCATAAAAAAAACCACTTTCTTTATATATATAATATGTACATAGTAAGTACATATAATTTGTCCAACAAAATTTTACAAGAGGTTATAAAAATAATGTTAAAAAATTAGTTTAAAAACCGGCTTTAATAAAAATTTATTTAAAGCTTATTATGTATATCTATTATAAAAATTACCGTTTAAAAAGGGTAAATAGCATATCGTTCGATATGCTCTTTTTGCTAAAAGAGAGAGATAGAGATAGAGAGAGATAGAGAGAGAGAACTCGCGCCTTATTAAAAAGTTTGTAAAATCAATTGATATAATTCACAATTTGTCAATATATATGTATTCGATGAAATCAGGTTTGTGGTGGTGAAGTGAACTTACTTCGGTTATTGTTTTTTTTTGCAATCTCTCAAAAATCTACAAAGTTTTATCTTTTTTTTCCATAATCAATTGTATATATAAAATAACAATTATGTGTTTTTTGTTCTTGGCTCGCTCACACACGCACACACGTACGTACGTACGTATGTACGCATGCACGCATGTACGTTCAACTGACACAACACCACAACATGCACCACACACACGCGCGCTCGCACACACAACGAAGAAAAAATAAAGTTTATCCAAGAGTTTTCAAAAATGAAAATGTCCGTTGGGACATCATTTATTATTATTATCTAAGATCTGATATAATCGTGCGCTAGTTGTTTTCCTTTTTTTTAATCAGTACGATTTTTGCTCGTTATCTAGGCGATAGCCAAGTATGATACACGTTACATTCAATAAAATTATCGTTCTAGTTTTTTTTTTTNTTTTTTTTTTTTTTTTTTAATATTGACAGCACACTAATCTAAAGTGACATCCTCTGCTCTTACATCTTCTCTTCTTTTCCTTCGCATATGTATAAAAGATACACGGATAAATTTCTCAGTGACGCCGACGGTCTCGTAATTAGAGCAGTTGATTCTTTTATTACCTAGAATTTTTTTATTCGGATTCTTTTACTTTTTCTTTAAGAGAAAAAGAAAACACATCAGCTTTCATCAATGTCGATCAATTTTTATTCGATTTTTTGTTTTTTGAAACTAGAAAAAATTACTATATTTTGATAAAGATATCCATTTTATATATTACCAATCCTTGGAGTAATTTTTTTGTTCAGTTAATAAGAAGTAAGTCCACTAAGTTCCGCTCGCGCTTGCAATTAAATGAAACACAAACTTTTAACAAGAAGGAAAAGCAACGTTAATTTTTTTTGTGAACATATCCGCAATTAAATAACTTAACTTCGTAGGGGAACACACCAAATATCGAAAAAGAGAAATCGAGATGACGAGACGCACATGGATGATAATGAGAAAGAATGATTGAAACTTACATGAAATTAACGCAGTATACAAATAAACGCTTTTTCGTACATCATCTCACATGATACACAAAGCGGTCGAAATTGGATAATCCGATCCGAGAAGCGGTTCAAAACAAGATGTGTGCATCCGGCGCATCGTCGCCGGATTTAACACAGTGGTACATAAGAATACCGTAGGCCAGTCATCATGATAATAATAATGGCATTCCAACAAAACTAACAACTCGTTTCCTCTCTCTTTTTATTTCGCTCATAGACGCGCGCGCGCGCAAAAAAAAAAAAAAAAAAAAAAAAAAAAAACAAGAAATTAACGTGACAATTATACATCTTACAATATAAACAAACGGATTCGTTATCAAAATATCTCTCGCGAGTGATCAACGTGTCAAATCCTACGCGTACTCGCGTGATAACGTGATTCCAACAGATCGCCTCAGAAAATTGCAAAATCTTGCAAAAACGAATTAAGTTTTTCTTTTTGTTTCCCTTACGTTTCCCTTACGTTACACGAGGCCATTAGAAAATTCTCTTGTACTTGATTCACTCTCAGCAAGTAACGATGTCCCAAAAGCGTATCGTTCTCTTTACAATACACTCAATCGTTACGACAAAGAACAGATTGTTTTTTTTTATATAGGAACGTGATTTATTTTATCAAAACTCGCTACGATATCGTGTCCTCCATATACCGTGTCCACATAATAATTATTGTTTGTAAAAATTCAATTCGACGAGATGTGACAAATAAATCCGCACGCAGTATAATAGTTTTTTTTTTCGTCCACGTATATATAATAAGTATATAATCGCCAAAATTATCTTCGTTAATAGATGCGGTATAATACAATTAAAAAAGAGACAGTATAATTAAAAATAGTGTAAAAACGGAGTTATACAAATTCGACGTTATGGATGCACGTTATTACTACTTCGAGTAAATATAAAAATTACAGTGCGCAAAAAACAGCTTTCTTTTTCCCACAGGCCTTTTTCAAAATGTTTTTGTTGCGTCGAAAGGGTCGAACGGTTGAAGAGACTTCGGGGGATTATTTTTGTTTTTGCGTACTTTACACAAGGTATTCTGGGAATGCAAGTAAATCCTCTTCTCTCGACAGACGATTTCGATTCTCGTGATCTATCAACCCCGAAACCTCGACCCTTGATGATGGCAAAACTCGAACTCGCGAGTGTGTTCGCTCGCGAAAGTGTTTCTTTATAAAGTGTTTTTTTGCACTCAAATATGGACTCACTAAGACCTGACAAATGAGAATGCGCGCAACTCGCGCGTAAGATTTAAGGAAGACGCTCCCAGACTGATTTTGATTCAAACGGAAGCTCCAGGTTTCTATGAAATATTACAACTTGAGATGCGGAATTGCCGCGAGGAGACGCACCGCTCCAAAAATTCGCTTTCTTTAGTTATTTTGCTAATTTTTTTAAATAAACACAACATGCATGTTTTTTTAAAAACCGAATTTTTTTTATAAAAATATTTTATGCGTATATGCGTGCGAGTAGCAATAATCGCGCAAAAAAGAAAAATAAATAAATAAATAAAAACTATGATAACTTCAAGATAGCGCCGCATCTGACGCAGCAATTCTCAACAACCTATTTAAGAATTACTCGTACGCTTAACACATTTGTAATTACATTCGCTTATTTCTTCATCCGATATATATATTGTTCAATTCTCTTCGATTAGATTCATCATTGTAGGAGCTGATTGACACAGAGCGAGAAAGGGAGTATAAGTGTACAAAAGTATTCCTGAAAAAAAAAACTCGCACTTGTTAATACAGCGTTTTGCTCGGTAAAAAACCGTTTTTTAGGAAGTATTTGTCGAGTTGCTTTTGATGAGGATGCTTGATAATGCCGCACGCGCTATTTCAAATTTTACCGTCACATCACAGTTTCGATAAAGATAGTGAGATTGTGTAATCAAAATAGACTCTTCCCAAAAATATGCTTCGCGAGAGATCAATTAATAAGAGAGAATTGCGTCAAGAGGAAAGTTCGTATTTTATCGCGATAAAAAAGTACATATACAAACATGTACATGTACATGTATATATACATATATACATATATATATATATATACACACACACATACACATATATATATATTTTTTAAAAACAATATAATATATATATATATATATATATATAGTTTTTAGTTTTTTTATTTTCTTTTTTTGTATCATCGAGTACACGATATTAAGTCGCGATGGTTAATTAAAGCCCTTCTTTGATTTGATTTTGAAAATGTCAGTTTTTAAAAAATGTGTACTGGATATAAAGTGCCCGTTACGTACAGGAGTGATTAAGAATTTTTCTCGATTCTCCATAACGCGATAAAACCGCGAGAAACACGTATTTCGAAAGATCACCTTGAATATATGAATAAATAGAATATATGAATAAATGTACTGTATGACGATACCGCAACTTGTATTTTACGAGACAATGCAAAGATGCGATTGTGTCAAATATACGAAAGACACTTTATTGTCACCCTATATACGTTATTATTCTAAAGTCGTTAAAATGATATTTGTGAAAAAGTGAGCATACACCGAATGAATGAGACACGGAACTGAGGCTTTTTTTTTTTAGTTATACAGAAATACACGCAAAGTATTCTTGTTCATTAGCATTCAGCTGATTCATTCAGGAAAGGCGCGTTAAAGAAAGAATTATAAATTAATTTGATTTTTGTTCAATGTACAATCATTCAAAATCGCGTGATGATTGTAACAATACTCTCTTTACGTTTCTCAAGCGTTGACTCGTTTATATACATATATATAAATACGGAATACTGAAAATAACATTCTTGCTTTAACATAGAAAAACTATCTATTTAGGATTGGGTTCTTTCTAAAAATGACAGAATGTCAAGAAACAGATTCACAGATATGTGCTGCTTCTTAGCAAAATATCATTTATATCGAAGATTATCTTTATTCTCTTTTACATCTCTCTTCGTTATTATATAATGAAAACGGAAGATTCGTCGATTAGGATTTATCGGTTGATTTTACTCGGAAAATGGATTTCTTCATGGACTTCACACAATAGAAGGAGAGAACGAAACGTGCTGATCCGATATTTAAAAACTCAAGATGCTGCGCGTTACGTGCCGAGCTATAAAGTTATTATTTTAACTTAAATATGTAGGTCTAATCTGTGACTCGTTGATTCAAGTTTCTCGAATACACGTATCATCTCATTTTTTTTTTATACTTGTTATAGCTTATCTCAGCGCTATATTGTAAAAAACTATTTGCCGTTTGTTTCACACTCAAATAAAATGTAAACGTAATGGTGATGTGACGCGTTGCAACTGTCGAGTCACAACTTAGACGAATTCTATTCTAATCTCAACCGTGAGAGACCGTAAACGAGAATAGGAAAAATTCAGCTGAGTTTTGTTTTTACTCTAATCAAAAAAAAATACTGTAACAGGTATGTTATTTAATTATGTAAAAGTAAAATTATATATTGCATACCTTTATTTTATAAGTTAATCAATAAAAAACAGAGAATTATTCTCTGATTTTTGAATATATATGAAAAACAAAAAAAAAAAGACAAAATGACAATCGATTTTGACTGACATGTCTCGTAATACTTTGCGCGCGAATGGATATATAATATAAACAAATTCAGATGAAGGATCAATTTCGGACACCCTCCGAAAAAACTGTATTTTCTTGCTTTTTCCACACATTCCTCTTCTATATTATAAATTATCTTTCTAAAGTCACACAAGAAGAAGAGACAAATAACTTGTTTAACGAATAATAAGATTCGGAAACAGAAGTACGCAAATAATTAAAAAATAACTAATAATAATAGAAAATCGTACGCGTGATTTATCGGTGTTTCTCGTGAGAGGGTATCCAAATCATATTCGAAAAGCGATGTATAATAATTATATACTTATGATTATATTTCTATATGTGCAGATACTCGTATATGCACATATTCATACATCATGCATACGTACTCGTATATGCACATATACGTCATTACAGCACGCAAGTTCTTCAATCATGATGGTATGAAGCTATCAAATGTACAATCTAATCATATATGGGTGATTCTTTCTTTTTTGATACTTAAAAGTAGCGACGGTGCGGAATCGCTTTAACAAGTGAGATTATAAAAATTAATGTATATTTTATATAATATATATATATATATATATATATTATATATATAATTCTAGTTTCTTTCTGCGCTATAGTTTACAAACTAGCAACTATTTATCAACTAACATATCTATGTACTCGCGACATCTTAAAAATTATAAAATGGATTAGTTTTCTTTTTTCCCCGTCGATATCCACTTATTATTGCAGCTTCAACGAGTTTTAAGTGTCGCGCGCTACTGTTTTTTCATCACCGCCGTTTTTTTTATTCATGGTCGTTGTCAACATTTCGGTAATTGCGATGCTTTTCCTTATCCCGAATGACTGGACGGAAGAAAGCTCGCACAAATCGCGATGTCGTTCCGTGCCACGTTATTCCGCAAAATACGCAAGGCGCCATTCAAAAATTCTTGCGTTTTAGGTTGAGTGTTATCTTCCTCTTGAAAATCATACGAAGACTTCAGTGACAATCTTAAATATAAAATTAAACTATATTGTGAAAATCAGAAGGGCCGAGGTTCGAGCGTTGCATATGAACATAATTTGTTCTTTCTTCTTTTGCTTGTCCTTGTCACTTATATTTCAAAATTCGCTGGAAAAAAAACAAAAGAAAAAAACTCCACGATACCTCATACCTACGCTTCTTATGTTGCCGTAATAAACGCTGCCGCAATTGCGCTTATTACAATCGTTCTCAGTACACTCGATCTATCGCAGAATTAATGTCGTAACTATTGCACAACGCCGTTCATGAAGTGTCATGAAATGCTGGCAAGACGTTCGTTTAATTTCGTGTTCTTACGCTCTTCTTTGTGAAATTTGCCAGTATCAACGATCATTACGCAATATTCAAGAAAGAATTATACATGCAAACACATTTCCTTGTATTTCTTTTGAAAAAAAAAAGAAAAAAAGAAAAAAAAAAAAAAAAAAAAAAAAAAAAAAAAAAAAAAAAAAAAAGAAATGTATAATGCGCACACAAAATAATGCTGTGCAATATAATTTTATTCCCTCTCGTCTTTTGGATATTGAAATTAAAGACAAATGTATTTCAATTACAGGTTTTTTTTGCAAAAAGATTTCGTTGATTTTTTGGCGATCTTTTCGAAACGTCCAATTATATCTTATACGGAACCGAATTCTTCCAAGAACATAATTCACAAAACTGTTTCCTCACTCGCGCAACGTCACAAAGTGTCTTTCCGACTATCTTTTATTTCTTTTGTTTCCCTTAAATTTTTATGCATATCTAAATTCAAACTACCGACAGTCCAAGTAATAATTCATTCACAGCATCCGAGCGGTCGCACGCGAAAAAAAAAGAGATGCAACTCTCTCTCGGGTCACTTTACGTCGGATTCTCACTTGGCTCTCATCAGAGTGTGAGTCTTTTTATCATTCCTTATATCATACATCCATCCGTGAATCCCGCTTTTCATTGTAAATATTTGTTTGTTTGTTTGTTTTTTTTTTTAAAGGTTAAAAAAAGTTAACCTCTTTACCAGTTTCTGAAAGGTATTCTCTAGCTGAATCATTTAGGCTCTGGGAAGGCCACCTGACACTTGTAGACTTCGTCAAGCATTACTTGGCCTTGTCCCTGGCTAACGGTCACAGGAGTAGTCGCGTTCACAACCACGACCTGACCCTGTTGCGCCTGTTGCGGCTGCTGCTGCTGCTGCTGCGGCTGCGGTTGACTGCTCGCGTTGGCTTGCTGTGCGTTAGCTGGATTGTTTGCGTTCTGACTCCGTGCTGTCTGACCGTACTTCTCGTGAATCGCACGGTGACGCTTGAGCGCAAAACGATCGGAGAAACCGATCTCGCATATATCACATCTAAAACAAAGTATCAAGAGAATATTTTATACACGGAAAAAATAAAATACAATTTGAATAATAATCGAATCGTTCTGCGAACACGCGAAAATTACCTGTGTGGCTTTTCACCGGTATGAACTTTCGCATGATTCTTGAGATGCGTAGCTTGATTGAAAGCCGAACCGCAGATATTACATCTGTACGGTTTCTCGCCGGTGTGAATTCTTCTGTGATTCCACAACGTTGAGTGTCTCGCGAAAGTTTTCTCGCAGACCTCGCACTGATAAGGTCGTTCGCCGGAATGGATGCGCTCGTGATTTTTTAAGTGCGGACTTTGCGAAAACTGCATACCGCAAACACTACACTTAAAGGGTTTCTCGCCGGTATGGACTCGTCCATGATTTTTCAAATAGGCGGCTGCAAAAAGGCAACACAAATTTATCTATCTTTATGATAATTACAGTACAGCAATATATAAAGAGAGGATTTTATATTCGAGAAGCAAAACGTTCTAAAACTAATTTTCGAAATCACCTCAATTTGGTAAAAAGATCTGTAATTGCAATCTGTAATCTGTATTCTTACAAAAAATTGCCCAACTACTTCTCTGTGTCTTATGACTTTATTCTAAGTTGTTATAGTCTTATTTGATGTGGTTAAAAAAATTTAACTATTGTTTTCTACCAAATTTTTCTTTACATATTATCACTTATTTTTTGTACTTACCTTTCGCGAATGCCAAGCCGCAAACTTCGCATTTGAATGGCTTATCTCCCGAATGAAGTCTTTTGTGGGACCAGAGAGACGAATATCGAGAAAACGTGCCGTCACATACATTACAATGAAATGGCTTTTCCGTCTGATTCTGACTGTTTTGCTTGCCACCTGAAATTAAAAGTATAACCAAGACTTTAGTTTTCCTCAAAGGGCCAGTTCTACAAAGCTCGAAGTTGATTCATGAAGAATCCAAAAACCCAGTATGAGTTTATGGACATTTTCTTTTTTTTTTTTGATATACATACCAGAAATGAAAATAACGAATATACAAAATTACAAAATTAAATAATAAAAACGATTAAGAAATGTGGTGATAATATATTATTATTATATGAAACAATTTGATCATGCAGATTACAAAATTTAGTGCACTATGAGAAAATTTTAACGTCACAAGAGCAATATGAATATCTGCAGCTTTGTTTTTATCACAAATTTATTTTGTGAAAAAATGATGAAATCATCAATCAACAATAAGTTATATTGCAAAATGAAGTAAAAAAACCGTAATCACAGTTTAAAAATGAAAAGTTAACAATAATTCATCTCATATAAGAAAGAACTTTCGAAATTTCATAATTTAAATTTATAAAACTGTCCCTTAGGGGAGATTTTATTCTGTGCCATCATCCTTAAATTTAAATGTCGACAGTTCTACTAAAAAAGAAAAAAAAAATGAAAAAAAAAACAAAAAAAAAAACAAAAAACAGCAAACTAAAAATTATCACAATCAGTTTAACAAAAAAAAAATCTGGCATAGCAAAAAATATTACATAAGAGAGAAGAAAAACAAAAATAATGAAAGAATGTATTTCGTCTACAAAAATACATGCAAACAAAAAAAATGTAATAAGAATCAATTATATTAAATATATAAGAATGAGTAACATCTCTCTTTCAAACTTGAATTTCCGAAAATTTGTGTTTAAATTAATCTTTTTTAAGTTTCGAGGTTACATTCAAAATACACTTAGTAAAACTTTATAAATCTACAAATTTTTTCTCTCTCTTGAATATTTCTGTACCAAGAAAATTCAATATTTTTTGAAGTTACAAAAAAATGTCACTTTGTTACGTCGCGATTTAAGCAACAATTAAAAAATCATACAAATGCCGAACACATCGCAAAAGGAGAAAAGACTTTTGAACTGTTCAATTCATTAATGCGATATTACTCAGATAATACTAATCGCAAAACAGATCTCATATTGTGACGGTAATTATATCCGACTTACTTCCTATGATGATGCGGCCTGTAGCCTTGCAGCCGCCACATTTTGCAAGGGAACTGATTCCGGAATCTAGTTTTTCGTCGTGTTTACCTACCATACATCACCCGATGTACGATCATGATAGTAATGAAACGTATGAGAGATGGGATGATTGACAAAATGTGAACAAAATGCTGCTGATACTTCATGCAAATCAAGTTCTAACTGTATCAGTACTAACTGTATATCGATACATCCAAAAGATAAGGACGGAAATACAAAGCTTTGGAATTTCAAAAGAAGAAATAGTACAGTTTGTTTTATCAGCAACATCTTTCTTTGGCCCATCAGTGGTATCAAGTGACATCCAATCAGTGATAAAAAAAAAACAAAAACCGATAATGCTCACCAATAAAAATTATTCCCGTGCCGTTGCATTTATGACATTTGGTGACGCTAGTGACACCCCTCCGTTTCACAGGATGATGACCAGGTTTAATGGCTGCGCAAACGAATGAATATCACATCTTCATTATGTTAAATAAGTTTGAAATTATCACAGCGATAACGATTACATAAGCATATGTATGTATATACATACACACGTTACTAATCAAATTCTTTACTTTTATATTGAAATTAAATGACCGTGAGACAAATACTTAAAAATTACTAAAATTAATTGATAGAAAGACATACTCTTTTTAACTTTAGTCGGATGATGTTCGCAAGGGTCTTCACTGCCACAATCCTCACAGATTTGCACCTTAGGTTTTTGATGCATATTGGTCTTGTGACTCTTCAGTTCCCCCGGTAATGCGAAACAAGCGCCACAAACGTCACAGGTATACGGCCTTTCCGGTGTGGTAGCAACGGTTACAGTTGTCGGCGTTTGCACCACAATCTGTTGCGGCTGTTGCTGCAGATTGCTGGGCGTTGTACTATGAATCCGCTTGTGATGCTGAAGCAGACTGACGTGGCCGAACACCAGACCGCAAATGTCGCACTTGAAGGTCGCATTGGTGGCAGCAGCGATGCTCATCTGATTCAGTAATGTATTATAACCGACAGGTTGCACATCGAAACGGTAACAACCCTTGTCATCGGTGATCGCACTAATTGTGCTCACCGCATTTGTCTGTACTTTCTGCAACATGTTGACGTTGTAGTAGAAAGAAGAGGGGAACTCAGCAGTGGTGGACTGTTGCTGCTGCTGAGACTTGTCCTCCTTCTTGTCTGATGTAACGTACATCTGCTGGGTCTGCTGTTGTTGGGATTGCTGTCCCTGAGCAGCAGCCTGCTGCTGTTGGATCTGTTGCGGATCAAACATTGCTGGTTGCTACAGAACAAAAACACACCAGTTTACAGTGAGATAAAAGTGAATGTTCCTTCTGTTTCATATATTACTTGGTAGATATAAAAAAAAATTAAAAAAAAAGAAAAAAAACCAACCTTTATAATAAATAGACCAACCTGTCTCTGGTCACCGTAACTTGAATTACTCTGCTCCGTTTGGGTGAAACTATTAGTTTGCTCCGTTTGAGTAAACATGGAACACTTCAATGGCTGTTCAATTGGTTGACTCTGTTGGTTACAAAGTTTCATTAGACATACCACTATGAAAACTAATACACAAAAAAAAAGGAATTACAAATTTAACTGTTATATTTCGCAGACTATTCTCATTGTGAATCACAAACTAAATTGTTCTAAAATGAGACCACAAGGTCATTATTCACGCTCCCTCGTTTTGACATCGAGTTGCTTTATCGTTACGCGACGCATACCTGCTGTATTTGATCAGGACGGGTTGTGTTCAACCACACCACGTTGTTGCCATTTGATTCTAGGGCCATTGATGTATTGCCTTTGACCCTGCACAATCAAATAGGCGTGCGTTATGTAAAAGACTACCGGCTTGATATATATGTGAATGTAAGTATGCAAAAATTATGCGAGAAGCAAGGAAAACATTTTACTACAAAAACGACGGAGGACAAACCCCCTGATCAAAAAGCTACGCCGAGAATGAGGGAGGGACGCGCGATCAACAGGACAAGTAGATGCGATGCGAGATTAGACGACCAGTTTTAAACAACAATCGTCTCGCGCAGTTTGTTCGAACTTTTGTCTTGGTTTAGTCGGCGCGAAAAACACGCGCCGACGGAAGTATAAACATACTCACGTGTGATAAGTCCGACAAGCCGCGGGGTTACAAATCCGGCTGCCGTGCGGTAACCGACAATCCTCTAGCTGCCATGACGATGATGATGACGGCGATGATGATAACGATGACGAAAACGGTGATGGTGATGATGATGATGATTATAACGCTGATGACGACGATGATGATGGTAACGACGACGACGACGACGACGACGAAGACGATCGAGTGACGCGCGAGATAGATTTTTATTACATGGACGATTTCTTAGAAAATCGCGGCTAACATGCCAAATCCATTCCTCGGTAAGTTTGCGCGCACACACAGTTAACGTGCAGCACGTCGTCGTCCAGCATCCGCGTACGACATGCAGGCGGAGAGGGGGCGCGTGACTCTTCCCCTTGTTTTGTGTCGCGCGCGACGCTCTCGTCGTTGCGAAGCGCGAATCGGGCCGTGGTCGCGAGAAATCAATGGCGTTCGATTTCGACGGACGCTTCCCTCCCGACGCGCGATCTCGGCGGTGTTTATTGAAAAATCAGCTATGCGCAATAGTTTTTTCCTCGCTCTCTTTTGCCACGCTTCGTTCACTCGCGCGGAGCCACCTTGACTCTTCGTACTGGCTCGCGTTTCGCTCGACGCACGCTTCGCGCCGTGTTTTAGCACGCGGTCCAAGCGCCACAGCGGACAGTGCGGTTCGTTAATATCGCTCTCTTGAGCTCGTGTCGCACACGTTTGTCAACGGGGCCCGCGCTGGCCCGCGCAAATCATGGTTGACCGCGTAGAAAGCGGCGCGGTTGCGGCGGCGGCGGCGGCGGCTGGTTGAATATGAAGAAGCGCGCGGTCGCCGCTCCTCTTCTTCGTGCACGTCGCTTTCTCTCTGTCGCTCTCGCCCGTTCTCCCTCCGTCCCACTTCACCACTGGACGCACGTTCTCTCTCGCTCTCTGTCCGCCTTAACGGCGGCGGCGGCGGACACAAAATTGCCGACGCGGTTTGCCCCAACGTTCCGGGTACAAAGCTCGGTCACTTATCTTCGATACGGGCTAAGCCGGGACGCGATGTCGGTCGACGCGTAGACGAACCTTCGCAGTGGCCATTACATGCAACGAATACAACAATGGGCGACACGGTACGCGCGCTGCCCCCTGATACTGCCTCTTTCCGAAGCGTTTACGGGCGCCTACCGTGAATCCAGACGCCTGCTGTCCGTCAAGGTCACTGCGCGGTGACGTCGGCGCAGCCGTGAATGCACGCGCTGATTGGCGCGCGGGCGTTTCGCGCGCGAAGTGCATTCGTAAAGCCCTGTATTCACGAGTCAGAGGCTTGGACAGTTTCAGTTCTCGAGGAATCGATCACTCGCGTCGGTCGATACGGCCGATCGACCGACGCGATTGCTCGACTGAGAGCGAGATATTGGGTGCGTTCAGACAACTCAACGGTTGAGAGATCATCACTTATGATAGGACTATTCTTCAAAATCTGCATCGGTTCCAAAAGTATGATCCAATCAGAAGTGATTATCTCTCAACCGTTGTGCAACTGTTGAGTTGTCTGAACGCACCCATTTTTTAGGCTTGTTCTACAATACAGTCGTAAGAATAGACGTATAAAGCCTATGTCACACTACGAATTAGGATTGAGATTAGATTGCAATTGGGGACATGGACCATAGGTGCGTTCAGACAACTCAACGGTTGAGAAAAAAATCACTTCTGATTGGATCATACTTTTGGAACCGCATCAGATTTTGAAGAATAGTCCTATCATAAGTGACGATCTCTCAACCGTTGAGTTGTCTAAACGCACCCCATGTTCAGCAAACTGAGCAGATCAGTGGTCTAGTTTCCACCGAAACCCTCAATTCGGTTTCACTCCGGTACGGATTAAATTTAGTGTTCCGTTTCCAGTGGAAGTAGAGTACTTATAGATCAAAGCGGAAGCGAAATCAGCACAATTTGACAGGTTTCCATCGACTTAAATTTGATTCTACGTCGCATTAGGTGTGAATTAATGCTTCGGTGGAAACTAGACCAGTGAGCGCTTAGTGATTCTTCAATATGATTGGTTTCTACACTTAGATCCAGATAAGATCTAAAGGCAAGATTCAATCATATTAAAGAATCACTAAGCGATCACTGATCTGCTCAGTCAGCTGAACGTGGCCAATCAGAGCGAAGATCACAAACTTAGAATTGGTTTTCTTTCTTCTGATTGGTCAAATTTCAATCCAATCTCAATCTCAATCCGTAGTGTGACTTAAGGCCATTCTACATTGTAAGGTTTAGTCGTTTAACGCGTGGTAAGATGGCGCTCTTTCTGACACCTATGTGCAATGTGGCGGGTGACGTCCATTTGACCACGGTACAATTGGACACAGTACGATTGCACACGTAATATTGGACACGGTACGATTGACCACAGTACGATTGACCACGGTACGATTGACCACCGTACGATTAACCACATTCTATTTGACGCGAAGAATTTAAGACCGTACGATTGACCACGGTACGATTGACCACCGTACGATTGAC
>NW_018021797.1:30534-30717 GCF_002006095.1 Pseudomyrmex gracilis
GATTGACCACCGTACGATTAACCACATTCTATTTGACGCGAAGAATTTAAGACCGTACGATTGACCACGGTACGATTGACCACCGTACGATTGACCACCGTACGATTAACCACATTCTATTTGACGCGAAGAATTTAAGACCGTACGATTGACCACGGTACGATTGACCACCGTACGATTGAC
>NW_018021797.1:34747-41881 GCF_002006095.1 Pseudomyrmex gracilis
AAACAATATAGAAAAGAGATGAAATAAAACGTTAAAATTTTTGGCACAATAATAAAAAATATCAGTGATGTAATATATTAATAAAAGCAACATAATTAAGTAAGAAATAGAATACAGCATGCAATATACAAGTGACACCAATATTGTACAAAAAAGAAATATATTTATTTTATAAATGTAAAATAATTATATTAATTTGATAAACAAATTACAATTTTTTTACATTTATTTTATATATAAAGTTATATATTATTCTTAAGATAAACTGATAACCACATTTCAGAGACATAATATATACATTAAAATTTACGCTTATAACTTACTTATGTAAGCAAAGATCTTTATTTTTGGCTTGTTTTTTGTTACAGACATAATAATACCTCACCATTTTGCACTGATTTTATCGTGTAGTAATTTTCGTGCTACACAAATAGATTCAAAACAATATCTTAGAAGAATTTCGAGGTTATACTTCACGTTACATGTGCTATAGATTTTCAGTACTGGCAGTGAATATCTGAACGCAGCCAATATACGCATTATGGATACATGTCACGCATGCGCTTTCGAACAAACTGAACAGTGATAAAGAGTAATAAAGAGAGTAGAGCATTGTCTGCACCGTAATGTTGGAACCGCGCTGAGAGCTCAACTAGCCATATAGAAGTATTACATATATGAATGAAACTAATGGAACTAATGAAAGAAGTAAAGAAAGTGAAAAAAAAGAAGATTGGCTCCTCTGATCTGTTGCGGAACATGTGTAGTGGCAAAATTGGAACCGAAACAATTTGTTAAGAGGGTACTGGATACCGACTATAGATACCTGTAAACCGACATTTCTAAAAATCTTCTCGTGTCGTGTTTACTGCATAAAATTCAAAATGCTTCTCAAAAAATAAATAAAATGTGCTAAAATTTATCGCTAGTTACTTGTGGTTGTCAAAAATAAGCATAAATTTTTACTATTAAAGTTTTCTTCTATAACCTCATTATATTCAAGTGGCATAATTATTTGTAAACTTTTATACGTATTGAACGTTAGCTAGCGATAAAAGTACAACAAAAAAGAATACAATAAGACATTCCGATTATGATTAGAATGTGTAGTTGACGAGACAAAGCGATTCTCGTGATGACAGTATAGGTTATCATATGCTATTTATGTGAATGAAAAAAATGCATTATATACCCATTTTCAAGAGCAATATGTAGTTTTTTATATTTATTTGCTTCTGTAGAAGCATTTTTCATGTGATGCAGTACATAAAATTAGAAATTAGAGAAATTTAGGTTTCTAAAACGTCGATTTACAGGTTTCTATAGTCGGTATCCAGTATCCTCTTAAGTTTCCATTCCGAAGAAAGTGAAAAAAAAAACGAGAGAAGACGGCGCATACGGATTATAATTAAAAAAAAAAAAATTGGAATTTATAGAATCGAACAAGGAAGCGCTAATTGTGACAGAAGATGATGCGGTCTATAAAGAAACTTGTGAAAGTGACGAGGAAAAGAGACAATTATATAAACATTGGTTAGTCAGGGACATTAGAAAATTGCACACAACTGCTTCTGTGTTGTGTGCTGGCTCTGCATATTCTTTTTTTCTTCTTTTAAAATCGAGTTCTTTTTTCGCATCAGTGTTTTCTGCTGTTCAATTACTTGCAAAACAATTAGCATGGGAAATAATGACCATCGTATCGTTAGTTACCATCGTTAGACCGCATCATCTTTTGTCACAATTAGCGCTTCCTTGTTCGATTCTATGAATTCCAATTTTTCTTTTTTTTTTTTTTTTTAATTATAATTCGTATGTGCCGCCTTCTCTCGTTTCCTTTTTCACTTTCTTCGGAATGGAAACTTAAAGAATTGTTTCGGTTCCAATTTTGCCACTACACATGTTCCGCAACAGATCAGGGGAGCCAACCTTCCTTTTTTTTCACTTTCTTCACTTCTTTCATTAGTTCCATCAGAAAGAAGCATGAGGGCGATGTCCCATTGAGCGGAAATCTATAGCGGAACGAAATGTGCGGAACCAACTCGACCAATCGTAACCACAGAAAAAGCGAAGAAAAGAAAACGGAATGGCTATGATTGGTCGAGCTGGTTCCGCACATTCCGTTCCGCTATAGATTTCCGCTCAATGGGACGTCGCCCTGAGAGCGGCCATGCCATTGTAGTTTTTTACGACGGTTTCAATCGCTGGTTTTAGCCGTATTTCCACAAAAGTGGAACTCAAAGNCCGTTCTACATTAAACGCAAGTAACAGATCTCGTGGAATTAACCAATTGCAGAGTCAAATCAGCCAATCGACCAACGTGATTGATCAGTTCCACGAGACCTGCTACTTGAGTTTCATGGAGAACGGCCTATGAGTTCCACTTTTGTGGAAATACGGCTAAAACTAGCGTCTGAAACCGTCGTAAAAAATTACAATAGGATGGCCGCTTTTAGGTTTCTCTCTGGTTCCATTAGTTTGATTAGTTCTATTTCCTGCGTTTTCTGCATTTTTTTCTTTCGTTTGTTCCACTTTACTTAACTGGACACAGCCCTGGCAGTGCAACCGTCGGACAAACTGCCTTCGCGAGACGAAATCCGATTGGCGGACAGCCAACACGAGAGAGAGCAGCGCGCACGTGAGGACGAACAACTCATGGAAATGGCCAACGAGGAGGCGCAGGCGCAGTTGCAACGCCTCTTGGTGATAATAGAAAAGGGCGCACGAGACCAGGCCGCGAGAATGATAACTCGGAGGGCAGCACCATCGACCGGACAGACCTATTTTGGGCGGACCGGGAAATTTGAATGGCCCAGAAAAATTCGAAACAAAAAATGCTAAATAAAAATATAATAGAATAAGAAAAATTTCGGTATAAGGAAATTAAAAATATAAGTTAAGGATAAGGCGACATAGTCGGGATAAGCGATATAAAATTATTATGATTTAATTGCTATGAGTTTGATTTTGTTAAGGTTTAATGTTCTTTTGTTTTAATTTTCTTTTATATTATTATCATTAGTGTTATTAATAAATATTAGGAATACATCTGGAATAAAATAAGGACCGTAATACAAGTTTATTGTTTATTTATATAAAAGAACAAAAAATAAACCTCAGTCATCTGAGACTGCTGCACAGAAAAAAACGCACAAGCTACAAGATGAGCAAGGACACGATTCCAGGAGAGAAAAATAATTAAAAAATTAAAAGAAAGAAAACTATATGTAACAACTTAATTTAAAAAAAAAAAAAAAAAAAAAAAAATATATATATATATATGGGTGACGTCCATTTGACCACGGTACAATTGGACACAGTACGATTGCACACGTACTATTGGACACGTACGATTAGACACGGTACGATTGACCACAGTACGATTGGACACCGCAAGAATAGCAGACTGTACGATTCGACACGGTACGATTGACCACCGTACGATTAACCACATTGTATTTGACGCGAAGAATTTAACACCGTACGATTGACCACGGTACGATTGACCACGGTACGATTGACCATCGTACGATTGACCACGGTACGATTGACCACGGTACGATTGACCACCGTACGATTGACCACCGTACGATTGATCACAGTACGATTGACCACGGTACGATTGACCACCGTACGATTCGACACGAAATTATTCGACACCGTACGATTCGACACGAAATTATTTATTTACATCACATATTATAGTACACATGTTGGCGGGGGAGGGGCTCCGCCCCTCCCCCTGCACTCCCTCCCCGAAAAAAAACCTAACCTAACCCTAACCTGTGTTGCTACTATTATTAATTGGTCTAGTTTTCACCGAAGCATTAATTCACACCTAATGCGACGTAGAATCAAATTTAAGTCGATGGAAACCTGTCAAATTGCGCTGATTTCGCTTCCGCTTCGATCTATAAGTACTTTACTTCCAATGGAAACGGAACACTAAATTTAATCCGTACCGGAGTGAAACCGAATTGAGGGTTTCGGTGGAAACTAAACCATTGTCACGATGCATAGTGCTTGTTCTGTGTCGAATCGTACGGTGTCGAATAATTTGGTGTCGAATCGTACGGTGGTCAAACGTACGATGGTCAATCGTACCGTGGTCAATCGTACGGTGGTCAATCGTACGGTGGTCAATCGTACCGTGGTCAATCGTACGGTATTAAATTCTTCGCGTCAAATAAAATGTGGTTAATCGTACGGTGGTCAATCGTACCGTGTCGAATCGTACAGTGTGCTATTCTTGCGGTATCTAATCGTACTGTGGTCAATCGTACCGTGTCTAATCGTACGTGTCCAATAGTACGTGTGCAATCGTACTGTGTCCAATTGTACCGTGGTCAAACGGAATACGTTCCTCGAAACCTCGGTGATCCAATTTTAAAAAATTAAGGGATAACACAGGTGCAAACACGATGAAAAAAGCGCTAGGAAATGGAAACCGGAAAAAAAATTTTTTAAGGATGAAGCAATAAAAAAAATTGATCACGAGGAAACCAGAAGGATCGAAGGCCCGCTATAAGGGAGAGGAAAACCGCTATATAAGAGCGCGGGGTGAACCAAAAGGGGTCGTCAGATAACGAACGGTCGAGCGATAAAATATAAGGAAACTCGCGAAATTGCAGAAAAATCGATCGCGGCGATAATTACTCGGGATTAACCAACTCGTATACGCCGAGTAACAATTTAATAAATTTGTCAATACAATAAAGTGTAAAATAAAAGAGTTGCCGAAACAAGTGTAACTATTGTAAAAAGTTTGTGTAATAAAACAGTGTTGAAATGTTAATAATCCGTGTGAAGTAATTAACAAAACATTGGAACCAAACTGCAAAAGAAAGCACCATCGGAAATTGCGAACGGCTCGACATCGGAAGCTGATTGGTGAAGCAGTTAGGGTGACTAGATTACATCACAGGTGATTGGCGGTGCTTCTGTGCACTACAAATGCATCTAGAAATACAATCCCGGATTGGCGAAACCCCTGAGCAGCATCCAAGCGGTGTGCGGGTATTTAGGAGAACGCAATAATAAGGTAAAAGAAGGCGACCAATGAGGAGAAGGTAAGCAATTAAATTTTAAAACTTTCAAATCAAACAAGAAGGGAAAGAAAAGGTCTCGAAGGAAATAATCCAGGTGATAAAGTCAGTATCAAAATAGCGATAGTGTCAATCAGGATCCAAAGAGACGACATTGAATCCGTAAAACTTATTAAAAGCACTACGTGAGTATAAAATTAAATTACTGAGTGGAGTACAGACAATCTTGTCGGTAGTGCAGAGAAAACCGACTGGCGACCGTGAAAAAGAATTTTAAATTAAAATAATCGCCTAGGGACGTGATTTTGGGGTGTTCCGGTCACAGCAGTACTGAAAATTTCGTTCTGCTTTAAGGCCATTGCACGTAGCAAAAATTTAGACGTAGTCGCAAGGTCGTAAGCAAGTCGACCAATCGCTGGCCAGCATTCCAACTAATGTAAGATAATACTGGTCTGTAATTGGTTAAATTGCTTATGACTTTACGGTTACGGCTAAAATTTTTTTACGTGTAATGGTCCTTAGCTGGCAGCGCGCTGCGATAGCATCCTAGTTCCTTCAATGACGTCATAAATGGAAGCCATATTTGCATTGCGATCACTGGTCTAGTTTCCACCGAAACCCTCAACTTCGGTACAGATCAAGTTTAGTGTTCCGTTTCCATTGGAAGTAGAGTACTTATAGATCAAAGCGGAAGCGAAATCAGCGCAATTTGACAAGTTTCCATCGACTTAAATTTGATTCTACGTCGCATTAGATGTGAATTAATACTTTGGTGGAAACTAGACCACTGTAGCTCATAAGCTGCAGTGATCGCAGTGCAATATGGCTACTCGCAATGTAAACATGATAAAGATAACAATTCTTCTTTTTCTTCCGAACTACTACTACTTGTTTTATCTATAATTTCTATTATAGCTGTACATATTGGATGCGTTCAGACAACTCAACGGTTGAGAGATCATCACTTATGATAGGACTATTCTTCAAAATCTGCTGCGGTTCCAAAAGTAGGATCCAATCAGAAGTGATTATCTCTCAACCGTTGTGCAACTGTTGAGTTGTCTGAACGCACCCATTGCCACAATAGGTTTTTTGTCCATGATTTGGTTAATAACGTACTTGCAAGTAATCTTTTTTTATACTGTCACGTGAGTGTAATGTAACACCGTTCGTTTATACACCCTGACATTTGCACTGGCAGCATTGAAGTAATTTCGGAACGGCTACGGCAGTGCACTGTGTTATTACGTCACTTTGGCGGTACTGCCAGTAAAAAACGAACGCAGCCATAATATGTCTGCACACTTCCACGAGCGCACACGGACAACGGTCTCGCTTGTGTGCGTATCCTCACCACGTCGGTGTTTTCATAGCACGGAATAGAACCATGTCCACAAACTTAGCACGGAATACATATATGTAATACTTCTATATGGCTAATTGAGCTCTCAGCGCGGTTCCAACACTACGGTGCAGACAATGCTCTATTCTCTTTATTACTCTTTATCACTGTTCAGTTTGTTCGAAAGCGCATGCGTGACATGTATCCATAATGCGTATATTGGCTGCGTTCAGATATTCACTGCCAGTACTGAAAATCTATAGCACATGTAACGTGAAGTATAACCTCGAAATTCTTCTAAGATATTGTTTTGAATCTATTTGTGTAGCACGAAAATTACTACACGATAAAATCAGTGCAAAATGGTGAGGTATTATTATGTCTGTAACAAAAAACAAGCCAAAAATAAAGATCTTTGCTTACATAAGTAAGTTATAAGCGTAAATTTTAATGTATATATTATGTCTCTGAAATGTGGTTATCAGTTTATCTTAAGAATAATATATAACTTTATATATAAAATAAATGTAAAAAAATTGTAATTTGTTTATCAAATTAATATAATTATTTTACATTTATAAAATAAATATATTTCTTTTTTGTACAATATTGGTGTCACTTGTATATTGCATGCTGTATTCTATTTCTTACTTAATTATGTTGCTTTTATTAATATATTACATCACTGATATTTTTTATTATTGTGCCAAAAATTTTAACGTTTTATTTCATCTCTTTTCTATATTGTTT
>NW_018021798.1:0-1622 GCF_002006095.1 Pseudomyrmex gracilis
ATGCACGCTTATTCGCGGATCTGTGTTAATTAAAATTTCAATAATTATTGCGAATCTAGGAAAATGGTATAGAACTTATCCACTTAATTTTACTTCTTCTACCTGTCTACGAGAGATGTTANACCAATTCTGGGACACCCTGTATATTATTATATCATATATATTATAATACATTAAGTACATTAAATAAAATATGTTCAGATATTGTATATCATAAAAAGCACATACTACTAATTTTATATTGTTTTATAAAATCATCGAAGAGTACAAATCGCAAAAATGCAGATTTCAAGCATGAATCAAGNTCAGTCAATCAAGTTATCTAATGAAGTTCTATGTAAACGCACAAAACACTTACCGGATAGATTTCTGCATAATAATTATATTTCAAATAATAATTATATTTTACAAGACGATGAACAAAATAATAAAGCAGAACATGTTTACAATAAAAATGGCACGTAATTTAAATGATTTAAAACTAGTTTTAAGCTTTTTTCATAAATTTATGTCCATGCTATTGTTACGTCCTGGACTCCACGGGCTCTTTCATTTTGCAACGGAATATAATTAATAAGTCTAACAATAATCTTAACAAATAATTCTTGTAACGAGTTCCTGGAAAGGGAAACGAGAGCCAGCCGGGATAAGATAGACAAGTCCGAACCGGCTGCCATATTATAAACAAAACTCGGCTGGACGACATATGACAGACAGTCTCGCGCCAAACAAAGCACAATACACGATTGAGCCTAAAGCACCTGAATTAATAAACACACCTTATCGACCCTAGAGAGGAAATTTTTAACGGACAATAGCCCTTTGTAGAAGCGCGGACACAGCTCTCGTAACCCTAGAAGGGGATTCGTAAATCAGGAAGCTAAAGTCGCGACTCGCAGACATAAACAAGATAAGGCACGTACCGATAAGCAAGATCTAAACAAACGATGATCCTATCGATCCGGAAAATCGAACAAAAGGGGAAAAGGTCTTTGCCCCGGCGGTCAACGAACAAGGGGGCAAAATTTCGGGAAAAGACAATGGAGAAGGGGAGATCAACCTGCAGGTATAAAAGCCCTGGATCTCCAATCGAGGATTTATTATTATCCGAGCAGCCATTATTATTCGTTCATTCTTGCATTCGTTATTCATTCTTCGTTCTGGCATTAATCAGTACGTAGTCCGATCTTCAGAAAATAGCTTCTCGTGATAGAGTCAGTAATCAACAATCAATCGGTCAGTCAATTTGAATCAATAAAATTTCGCAAACCTCTCCTTTGTTGAACCTGCTGAAGGTCCCGCCGACTTTCCTGGCAATCATCTGCAAGCAGCGCGAATTCAACCGAAACAACTGCAACCAATCACCGAGCAACCTTGCCAATTTCCAGCACCGTTATCACCAAAGTATATCACCGAGTACATTGTAAGTCTCACTAATACAGATTCATACACTTTTTGCATTTCGATATGAGCACCAGTCAAGATCATCAATTCTTACAACCAATTCTAATTCTCGATACACAACGTAATGTAATGATTCCGAGTACCGTAATAACAATTGTGAACATTTATCCAATTTATAATTCAATGATAGTGATTTACTCTTAATTGATTATCTCGAT
>NW_018021798.1:6392-8237 GCF_002006095.1 Pseudomyrmex gracilis
TATACATATTAAAATGTAATTGTGCGAAGCGCGCCCTGGGCTGTCCTACGCGCGTAAAACAGGCCGATGCACGCTTATTCGCGGATCTGTGTTAATTAAAATTTCAATAACTATTGCGAATTTAGGAAAATGGTATAGAACTTATCCACTTAGTTTTACTTCTTCTACCTGTCTACGAGAGATGTTACACCAATTCTGGGACACCCTGTATATTATTAAATCATATATATTATAATACATTAAGTACATTAAATAAAATTAGTTCAGATATTGTATATCATAAAAAGCACATACTACTAATTTTATATTGTTTTATAAAATCATCGAAGAGTACAAATCGCAAAAATGCAGATTTCAAGCATGAATCAAGATCAGTCAATCAGTTATCTAATGAAGTTCAATGTAAACGCACAAAACACTTACCGTATAGATTTCTGCATAATAATTATATTTCAAATAATAATTATATTTTACAAGACGAGGAACAAAATAATAAAGCAGAACATGTTTACAATAAAAGTGGCACGTAATTTAAATGATTTAAAACTAGTTTTAAGCTTTTTTCATAAATTTCTGTCCATGCTATTGTTACGTCCTGGACTCCACGGGCTCTTTCATTTTGCAACGGAATATAATTAATAAGTCTAACAATAATCCTAACAAATAATTCTTGTAACGAGTTCCTGGAAAGGGAAACGAGAGCCAGCCGGGATAAGATAGACAAGTCCGAACCGGCTGCCACATTATAAACAAAACCCGGCTGGACGACATATGACAGACAGTCTCGCGCCAAACAAAGCACAATACACGATTCAGCCTAAAGCACCTGGATTAATAAACACACCTTATCGACCCTAGAGAGGAAATTTTTAACGGACAATAGCCCTTTGTAGAAGCGCGGACACAGCTCTCGTAACCCTAGAAGGGGATTCGTAAATCAGGAAGCTAAAGTCGCGACTCGCAGACATAAACAAGATAAGGCACGTACCGATAAGCGAGATCTAAACAAACGATGATCCTATCGATCCGGAAAATCGAACGAAAGAGGAAAAGGTCTTTGCCCCGGCGGTCAACAAACAAGGGGGCAAAATTTCGGGAAAAGACAATGGAGAAGAGGAGATCAACCTGCAGGTATAAAAGCCCTGGATCTCCAATCGAGGATTCATTATTATCCGAGCAGCCATTATTATTCGTTCATTTTTGCATTCGTTATTCATTCTTCGTTCTGGCATTAATCAGTACGTAGTCCGATCTTCAGAAAATAGCTTCTCGCGATAGAGTCAGTGATCAACAATTAATCGATCAGTCAATTTGAATCAACAAATTTTCGCAAACCTCTCTTTTGTTGAACCTGCTGAAGGTCCCGCCGACTTTCCTGGCAATCATCTGCAAGCAGCGCGAATTCAACCGAAACAACTGCAACCAATCACCGAGCAACCTTGCCAATTTCCAGCACCGTTATCACCAAAGTATATCACCGAGTACATTGTAAGTCTCCCTAATACAGATTCATACACCTTTTGCATTTCGATATGAGCACCAGTCAAGATCATCAATTCTTACAACCAATTCTAATTCTTGATACACAACGTAATGTAATGATTCCGAGTACCGTAATAATTGTGAACATTTATCCAATTTATAATTCAATGATAGTAGTGATTTACTCTTAATTGATTATCTCGATTTGCTACTCATAGTCAAATAAACAGCGCCTATGTTAAAATAGCATCTTCCGAACAATAAACCCTCTCATTTTACGATTTATTGCGGAGACGGATCCGACCGACGATTCGTAACTAACTAGTGTCAGTGTATTTTGACAAGAAATGATTTCTCGTAAAA
>NW_018021798.1:8867-10724 GCF_002006095.1 Pseudomyrmex gracilis
CAAACAAAGTGCGCGCGCGCTGCGCGAGATACCCCGTGCCTCTTATCAAGAGAGACGGTAGTGCCTCGCGCCAAGTATATGCGCAAACAAAGTGCGCGCGTACTGTATACGCAACATTTAGCCAAGAGCCTTTTCGAGATTTTCCGATCTCAACAACGTCTAAACCGATCGAGTTCGTAGTAAACTCAATCGAAAGTTGAGATCGAGGCACGAAAAAAAGTATTTCGCGGTTTTTTTCCTCCGTGCCTTTCCAACNAAAATATCTGGATACAAAGTCCAAAATGCCGAAAAACTAGGTTCTAAAAATTCGTNCACGTCGTCCGACACGGATTTTCGTTAACCACCAGAGTGCGTAATGGTTGTGCGTACTTCGCTTNTTGTCGCCACCAGGTGACAACACTTTCGTGTAAATATAGGCTGCGTTCCGAGTTACGCATAATATGCGCGCATTTATCTATAGTACACGTAACATATATTATACATAGNATCAAGGCTGCGTTCCAAAATTCTACTCTGAATACCTGAGGTGACTCTACACCGTTCCAAAACGCGAAGTAAATAACTATATGGACGGAGCCTATTCGTTCTAAAAGTGAGGGGTGAGTAACCCCGAAGTCAACTATATCTGAACAAAATACCTTTTCAAAAAAAGTGAAAAAAGGCGCCAAGGTTTTTTACATTAATTATTTTTTAGTTTGAAACATTCCACATGAGGTTTTGACATTTCACACAAGTCGAAATCTATATGTATGATTTGACATAGTTTAAGATTTTCCATTGACTTCGCAAAGCGAAGTCATTTCTTACATCAATGAGTGCTTTATATAAAAAGTGCAGTGGTCATACAATATTTGAAACTTTTTAGGTAATAGTGCAGATCAGGGGAACCACCTCCGATTTCAATAATTTTTACATATGTTGTCAAGGTCATTGTCCNGAGTAATAATCTGAAGGTTTTAGGCGGGGTCGTTGTTTTTTAAAAAGTTATAAAGGAAAGTAGTCTACTAAACAATATGCAATTTCTCGACACCCTATGTATAAATATGTGTTCTGCGTTTGTACGTGTGTTTGTCAGTGTTATGTGTGCACATGTTAGCGTTTGTTTTTTTTTCGAGCATTACTTGGCAAAATTTGTATTTAAAAAAACATTCGATTTTGATGAACAATTAAACGCTTTTTTGAAATAATGTGTGTTACATATCCGATAAACAAAAATATAAATAATTAAATAAAACAAACATAAGATTGTGATCCCACGTACATTTTGTTTGCGTTTGAAGCGCGTAGGCAGGGGGGGCACAGCCCCTCCTGCACCCTCCCCGAAACCCTAACCTAACCTAATCTTTAAAAGGGACTTTGCCCCTCCCCGTGCTTTCCCCTCAAAAATCAAGTACAAAGCTTCAAAGCTCAATTCAATCTTCTTGTGAAAAGTGGGTACTTGATTTTTTAGGAGGGAGCAGGGAGAAAAGCAAAGTCTCTTTTGAAGGTTAGGTTAGATTAGGTTTTAGGGGAGGGTGCTGGGTTGCTGCGCCTCTTCTGTCTACGCGCTTTAAACGCAAACAAAATGTACGTGGGACTAGAAAAGAAGAATTTATTCATAAAACTTCTTCCTTTTGTAACTTTTTAGAGAACAACGACCCCCGCCTAAAACCTTCACACTATTACTCGGGACAATGACCTTGACAACATATGTAAGAATTATTGAAATCGGAGGTAACTCCCCTAATCTGCACTATTACCACTTTTTGATATTTGATGCTTTCGCGGTGTGTAGTATTAACATACAAAGATGTTCTTTCGGGTTTGAACCGCGTTAGTGTCATTTTTATATCGACGTTTCGTGAACATTACAGCTCA
>NW_018021798.1:14924-18510 GCF_002006095.1 Pseudomyrmex gracilis
GAGCATTACTTGGCAAAATTTGTATTTAAAAAAACATTCGATTTTGATGAACAATTAAACGGTTTTTTTGAAATAATGTGTGTTACATATCCGATAAACAAAAATATAAATAATTAAATAAAACAAACATAAGATTGTGATCCCATGTACATTTTGTTTGCGTTTGAATCGCGTAGGCAGGGGGGGCACAGCCCCTCCTGCACCCTCCCCGAAACCCTAACCTAACCTAATCGTTAAAAGGGACTTTGCCCCTCNCCGTGCTTTCCCCTCAAAAATCAAGTACAAAGCTTCAAAGCTCAATTCAATCTTCTTGTGAAAAGTGGGTACTTGATTTTTTAGGGGGGAGCAGGGAGAAGAGCAAAGTCTCTTTTGAAGGTTAGGTTAGATTAGGTTTTAGGGGAGGGTGCTGGGTTGCTGCGCCTNTTCTGTCTACACGCTTTAAACGCAAACAAAATGTACGTGGGACCAGAAAAGAAGATTTTATTCATAAAACTTCTTCCTTTTGTAACTTTTTAGAGAACAACGACCCCCGCCTAAAACCTTCACACTATTACTCGGGACAATGACCTTGACAACATATGTAAGAATTATTGAAATCGGAGGTGGCTNCCCTAATCTGCACTATTACCACTTTTTGATATTTGATGCTTTCGCGATGTGTAGTATTAACATACAAAGATGTTCTTTCGGATTTGAACCGCGTTAGTGTCATTTTTATATCGACGTTTCGTGAACATTACAGCTCACTTCATCAAGGTTTGAAAAGCAGCCTGATACTGAGATGCTCTTGGTCAGGTGTCCCTTTTTTATAGCGCTAGATTGGAGTAGGAAAGGTGTGGTGAAGGAGGGGTGGAATGGTAAGATGGAATGCCATAATGAACTAGTCATATGTCCATTGTCTCTATTGAGATTGTTTGGATGTTTGTATATTTCCAGAGATTCCGTATACTTTCTAGGGAATTAAGCTCTAGGTTTGTTTAGTACTTGGGGTTGGTCAAACATAATTTTGTGACCAGTTTCCAAATGGTGTTCTGCTAATGCCGATTGTAAGTGATGTTTTAGACGTACTGCTGACTAAAGTTCTTTTAGTCGTGTGCTTATCATTCTATCAGTTTCACCTATGTATACTTTACCGCATAAACAAGGTATTTTGTACACTCCTGGTGTGTCTAATGGCGGTCTTTTGTCTTTTAAATTGTTAAGAATTTGTCCTATTTTATTCGGTGGTTTGTAGAGCGTTTGTATGTTGTGTTTGTTCAGGATTNTGCCAATCTTATCTGTGACACCCTTTATGTATGGGTAGTAAGTGGTTCGTTTTTTTAAGTTTGTTGTTTGTTCTGGTGCTGGTGTATTTTGAGTGGTGGTAGAGGGTTTATTTTGATGTTTTTTAATTACTTTGTTTATTTGTTGCAGTGTGTAGCCATTTTGTTGTAGAGTGTTTTTTAATTCTTTGAGTTTGTTTTGCATACTGTCTTTGTCGCATATAGTAAATGCTCTATAGATCAACNAGTTTNTCACAGCTTGTTTTTGGGCTGGGTGATGATGTGATGCCGCGTGTAAATATCGATTGGTGTGAGTGGGTTTTTTATAAATTTGGTGGCCTAAAGAGCCGTCTGGTTTTCTTGTGACCAGAACATCTAAAAATGGAAGTTTACCATGTTGTTCTGTTTCTAATGTGAACGTAATGTTTGGGTGTTGTTTCTTGAGAAAGTCTAAAAAAGTATAGAGTTTTTTCTTCCCATGTTGCCAAATGACAAAGGTGTCATTTACGTACCAGTACCATGTTTGTGGCTTTAGTGGGGCTTTTTTGATTGCCTGGGATTCGAAGTGTTTCATAAATATGTTTGCTATGATTGGAGATATTGGTAATATCTCAAATAACTCCAAAACCTAAAGACAAAGTGCAGCCGCGCCAAGTGTTTTTACATTAAATATTTTTTATTTTGAAACATTCCACATAAGGTTTTGACATTTCACAAAAATCGAAATNTATATATATGATTTGACAAAGTTTAAGATTTTCCACGCAAAGTAAAGTCATTTTTTACATCAATGAGTGCTTTATATAAAAAGTGCAGTAGTCATACAATATTTGAAACTTTTTATTGATTTAGAATATTTTCTATTTTACAATGTATAAACAACTTACCAAGTTTTATATATTTTATATATTTTTGTAACCATGTATAAAAGATTTTACTTGGCGTAACTTATTGATATCATTTCTTTTGTAGAATAGATCTTGTAGAGGAAGATTTTGATAATAATACTTTTTCTAGAGATACGAGTTGCGCATGTACTTGGCGCCTTTTTTCACCTTTTTTTGAAAAGATATTTGGTTAGATACCACACAATTTTGTAGAATATGGTTTTGACAAACACTGTTTGTACTGCATTATATATAACTTAATTGTTTGCGTCTTATTCTTACTCCTCAACGGACGGACATGGATTGTTTTCGTCTCGAGAAAAATTACTTTTTGAAAAAAGTAAGTTTCTTGTTATCATATTTACTAAAACTTATAAATTAAAACTTTGTTTTTTAATAAATTTACTGATGGTGTCTTAAAATAGACAGTTTAAAGAGTATATACATGTTTCAGATTTTTTTCGAAATATTTAATATTTTTAAAAAGCCCAAGACAAAAATGACTCATGTCCGGCGAATTAAGGTACCNAAAAAAAAACACGCTGTCCGTTGAAACTTACTTATTTTTTTCATATATTCATACATCTATATATTGTGACGTTTTTCGCGGTGGTAACATANTTCTCGCGCCGCTCCCTCGCAAACGGAGATTACTTCCCGGGACTTAGGTGAGCGTCCGTTAGAGGACANCGTCTAATCACTGGCAGGACAAAAAAGATGGCCCGGAACGAGCACCGCCTGGCCGAGTCGACGAATACTTAGGTGTCGTTTTGGGCGCCAGACGCGGAGTCGCGTCAAAAATCAGCGTCACTTAGCACGACGGGCCGACTAGCTCTTATGGGGAACGGAGAGGGGCGGGGTTTATCAAAAATTTGGAATACAGGCTGTCCCTTGACCTCGCGATAGGAAGCTCAGATAAAGGAAAGAGAATTATAATTAAGCAGCACAAATTAATAGTTAATTGACAGTTTGTTACGCGTGTAAAAGGGCAAAAATAATATAAAAGAAATAATATAAGAAATAGTAGAAAGAAAAGATTGGTTAAAAAATGATATGAAAGCAAAGATAGCAGGAGTGATAATAAAGAGATAATATATAAGAAATGTGAAACAGAGAGGTGAATAAGTTACTGTGCGGTAGCATCCAAAAATAATACAAACAACAAGCAGACACGGAGTCCACGACGACTTACAATAATTAACAAACCGTGTCACGCGAGTTAACGAGACAAATTAATGAATCGAAACGATACCGCAAAAGTACGGGACGCGATACGGTACTCGAGGATTCTAGCCGAAAGATAACAAGCGCAGGCACTAGAATATGGCAATCGCGAGGCGCAAAACTAAAGGCAGGCTAAACAGCTAGAGAGTGCGTGCGGATGTGCAGGGCAAACACTAAGCCGCAATAAAATAGCGTGCAGTCGCCTTTTTACAA
>NW_018021798.1:23505-25540 GCF_002006095.1 Pseudomyrmex gracilis
TATCGCCACAGCCCGACTCCTGTCCTCCATCCGGGAAGTCTCAGCATCTCGGTTTCTTAAAGCTACGATTATTATGATTCTCAGAACGAAAAGATCGTTCTCACGTTGCAAAAAAAAGGGGACGTGAAGTCCAGGACGTAACATATGATTTGACAAAGTTTAAGATTTTCCACGCAAAGTGAAGTCATTTTTTACATCAATGAGTGCTTTATATAAAAAGTGCAGTAGTCATACAATATTTGAAACTGTTTATTGATTTAGAATATTTTCTATTTTACAATGTATAAACAACTTACAAAGTTTTATATATTTTATATATTTTTGTAACCATGTATAAAAGATTTTACTTGGCGTAACTTATTGATATNATTTCTTTTGTAGAATAGATCTTGTAGAGGAAGATTTTGATAATACTACTTTTTCTAGAGATACGAGTTGCGCATGTACTTGGCGCCTTTTTTCACCTTTTTTTGAAAAGGTATTTTGTTTAGATACCACACATTTTTGTAGAATATGGTTTTGACAAACACTGTTTGTACTGCATTATATATAACTTAATTGTTTGCGTCTTATTCTTAATCCTCAACGGACTGACATGGATTGTTTTCGTCTGGAGAAAAATTACTTTTTGAAAAAAGTAAGTTTCTTGTTATCATATTTACTAAAACTTATAAATTAAAACTTTGTTTTTTAATAAATCTACTGATGGTGTCTTAAAATAAACAGTTTAAAGAGTATATACATGTTTCAGATTTTTTTCGAAATATTTAATATTTTTAAAAAGCCCAAGACAAAAATGACTCATGTCCGGCGAATTAAGGTACCAAAAAAAAACACGCTGTCCGTTGAAAATTACTTATTTTTTTCATATATTCATACATCTATATATTGTGACGTTTTTCGCGGTGGTAACATAATTCTCGCGCCGCTCCCCCGCAAACGGAAATTACTTCTCGGGACTTAGGTGAGCGTCCGTGAGAGAACAACGTCTAATCACTGGCAGGACAGAAAAGATGGCCCGGAACGAGCACCGCCTGGCCGAGTCGACGAATACTTGGGTGTCGTTTTGGGCGCCAGACGCGGAGTCGCGTCAAAAATCAGCGTCACTTGGCACGACGGGCCGACTAGCTCTTATGGGGAACGGAGAGGAGCGGGGTTTAGCAAAAATTCGGAATACAGGCTGTCCCTTGACCTCGCGATAGGAAGCTCAGATAAAGGAAAAAGAGTTGTAATTAATCAGCACGAATTAATAATTAGTTGACAGTTTATTACGCGTGTAGAAGGGCAGAAGTAACATAAAAGAAATACTATAAGAAATAGTAGAAAAAAAAGATTGGTTACAAAATGGTATAAAAGCGAAGATAACAGGAGTGATAATAAAGAAAAAATGAACAAGAAATGTGAAACAGAGAGGTGAATAAGCTACTGCGGTAGCTACCGAAAATAATACAAACAACAAACAAACACGGAGTCCACGACGACTTACAATAATTAACAAACCGTGTCACGCGAGTTAACGAGACAAATTAATGAATCGAAACGATACCGCAAAAGTACGGGACGCGATACGGTACTCGAGGATTCCAGCCGAAAGATAACAAGCGCAGGCACTAGAATATGGCAATCGCGAGGCGCAAAGCTAAAGGCAGGCTAAACAGCTAGAGAGTGCAAGCGGATGTGCAGGGCAAACACTAAGCCGCAATAAAATAGCGTGCAGTCGCCTTTTTACAAGCCGTGGATCAACCCGGACTTACTTGGTACGTGGAGTATTGCAGTTTAGTCGACTGGCTCACTCTGCCGCGCAGCTTTCGTGTCGCTAGGCCCAAAAGATTAAATCGAGCCGATTTCTCAATCTACGCGCATGCACTCGAAAGAAAATACTCGCGATACAGAGCGAAGGAGGTGCGACATCGGATTGGCTTCTCCCGATTGTTTATCACAAAATGATTAGAAACGCTCTTTATCTTGGCGTCAGGAAAATCGGCGACACGATACGTTACTCGACCGCGAATAATCCCGGACAACTTATACGCTC
>NW_018021798.1:25725-29122 GCF_002006095.1 Pseudomyrmex gracilis
TCTTGACGATTTCTTACCGCGGCGGCTGATTGCCGTCGGTAGACAAGATCCGACGGTACGCAAGCGATACGTTTCAACAATCACGGCACGCGCACACGAATACGCTCGCTAGACAAACAAAACAAAAAGAAATAGAAAAAGACGGACACAAATAACGCGAATTGGCTATTTGGCGCCGGATCGCCACTCCAGGGCTTGACTTAGGTTCGCGAAATTACAACGAAACATGCACTTAACCTACAAATCTACAACTACGGCCACGAAGCCCCGTGAAGCCCGATTCTGGCCGCTATCAAAAAACAATCGTGAATACGGCCAAGGATACGTCTTTGCCGTCACAAACCAAACGCGAAAAGCAAGCGACCAGCCTCGACACGAGGGCTGTGCAACACGGATTCGTGGCTGACAGAACTAAAACGGGCACCTCACCGTCGTCGGTTGCTCTCCGGCATGTCCGGTCTTCTCCGTCCGGATTAACTCGTTGGCTTTACTGGAATCCGCCGGGGTCATCCTCGCGACGAGAATCACTTTGCCTTCAGTTTCAAATCGCGGTGCAGCAAGCTACGTAGACGGCACGGACGATTCGCGTACGTACGGGAGCCCGAAAATATACGTGTGTCTCGCACAGCTGTTCGCGACCAAGCGCAAGAAGATTTCGTTTGATAAGCGGTCGATACCCCGAGTAGCGCTAAGGTCGCGCGGAGTAGGTCGCGGGGCCAATCAGATCGCAGGATTAGCGGCGCGGCTCGCAAGCTTGCTCGCAGGCGGGGCGGGATAGCAATCCAAGGGATGCAGCAATGAGATAAGCAGCGGGTCCTCAAAACCCTGCAGCAGGATGGCAGAAACACCGCACTTCTCAGCGTAGGCCGGCTCGTTGATGGTTCGTTCCGCCGTTCCGCCCGTTCCGCTAGACTAAAGCGCCGAGGTTCCGCTGTGGCCTCTGTCTGCAGTCACCTACCCTGGCTCTCCACGTGACCGGGAAGTGAGACTTCGCGCCTCAGTTCCGCTCTCTCTCTCTTTTTCTCGTACGGGTACCGCCGTTGTCCTTGACGAAAAGTCCCTCGATGTTTTCATGACGGTGAAGCGCCGCAATTACATAAAATACAAAAATAAAAATAAAAGACTATTCTAAGCGGATGCATGCAAGCCCTGGAGGATCTTGGCGCTCGTTTTTCAGCTCGTTTTCCCGGGCTCCCACGAAATCTTTTAACTTTTGTGACGGAGAAAGAGCGGCGCGAATACCACGTCACAAACTCCCCCCTGCCAGGACGGACCGTGCAGGTCCCGTTTCCTGCAGCCACGTAAGCCAAACCGAATAGCGGGTCGAGCGGCCAAAATCCTCCTCATCGGGCGCAATAGTGGCAAACAAAATATAGTCATCAACCCACAAAAATCGACAGCAACCAAAACAATCAAGAAAATTATCATAAAGCAGCAATACTAAATACAATGCAGCCACCACAACGGGACGAGAAAAGATTAGCAGCAAGTCAAGGAGTATTGGTAAGGAGGAAGGGCAGAGAAAAACAGACATAGTACAAAGAAGAATCGGGTGCTTTAATGGCACCAGACGAACCGTGTTTGGTCTCTCCCCTTTTCGTAAATCCGTAAAACAAAAAAAAATTTTTGTGTTGACTAAACCAAAACTGAACAAAATCTACTTATTTCGGGCGCGAGCGGTACGGGAAAAACAAATAAGATCGAGTCACGCCTTTGGATCAAACCCGCCACCGGGACCTCGGAGCGTGCCTACGACACGGTACCTCTGCCTCGATTACGCGACCTGTGCGCGATACAGCACTAACAAAAAGAAACAAGAGGTCCCGAGTAACGGGAGGGAGGAGAGAGAAGAAAATAAAAGTCTCGTGTCCCCTTTTCTGGAATGAGGCGGAACAAGACACCATGAAGGATTATGGTACGTGGGGTTTGAGATCTTTCACATGGATCTTCCCGAGCGATCGGCCCGCGTCATCGATGAGCTCGTAGGTAACGGGCGACAAAACTCTACCAATAGTGAATGGACCGTGATACTTCGGCGAAAGCTTAGCAGCGATATGATGAGCCGCGGACGACAATACGTGATGTCGTTTGAAGACGCGATCACCAACCGAATAAACTTTATCTCTATGACGCAAATTATAATAATGAGCCTGCTTGTTATGAGCTTCCTCAAGATTCTCTCGGATCCAATCGCGCAAGGTTTTCAATTTTTCTACGCGAGCTTTCCATGATTCCCGGCTGGAGTCCTCGATTTCTACAGGTGTTTCATGGTTGACACGATACGTGTTAACTGGTTGCGGCTTTCGGCCAAAATTTAGGTACGCGGGGGTAGTTTGTAGCGACGTATGGAAGGCGGTGTTGTAGGCAAAACGAAATTCTGACAGGTGTACGTCTCACTCACGGTGGTCGTTGCCGATAAATGCAGTAATCATAGTTTTTACAACGCAATTCACTCTCTCAACTGGATTAGCCTGTGGGTGATAAGGCGGAATGGTAGCGTGTTCGATACGATATTTTTCGGTAAAAGACTTTAAATCTCTGTTTAGAAACTCGGTGCCGTTGTCGGTTAACAGAATACGCGGCGCACCCCACCGAAAAATAATTAGTTCTTCAAGAGCTTCACAACTATTTTTACCATTTGCTTTACGCAGGGGACGACACTCAATCCATTTAGAAAATACGTCCCGCATTACAAGGACGTACGCGTGTCCGCTTTTACTGGGCGGAAAGGGGCCCATGATGTCCGCGGCGACTCTAACCCACGGTCGATCGGTCACACGATGTCCCATTAACCCGGCGGGAACGTTCTGTTCCACCTTGGTGCGTTGACAGGTATCACACCTCCGCACGTAGCGCGCCACATCTCGGAACATGCGTGGCCAAAAATAACGCAACGCGACGCGCTGATAGGTCTTTTCAATACCGAGATGGCCGGCCTGGGGAGTATCGTGCGTTTCTCGCAAAATTTCGGCACGGGAATTTTCCGGTACGACAAGTTTAAACCGATCTAGATCCTCGACTACCTGTCCCGTCACTTTATGTGGACGGCTGACATATAAATTCCCGTCAACGATCTTCCAATTCGGAAATCTATTCGGCGTATCCTGAACCTGACGGAGCCGTCTAGTGTACCATTCGTCACCTTCCGCATTTACTGCGAGAGCCTGTTCGGATGTCTCGAACATACGTGATAACGCGTCGGGAACATGATGTAACGCTCCTTTCCGGTGTTCGATACAAAAGTCATATTCCAATAGTTCGAACGCCTATCGAGCTAAACGGCCGGTGGGATTTTTCAAATTATGTAACCACCGGAGAGAGCTATGATCTGTGATCACGGTAAAGTGATAGCCCTCCAAGTATGGCCGAAACTTCTTGATAGCCCACACTACCGCTA
>NW_018021798.1:29667-41323 GCF_002006095.1 Pseudomyrmex gracilis
CGTACGGTGTCGAATAATTTGGTGTCGAATAAATCTGTGTCGAATCGAGCGGTGTCGAATCGTACTGTGGTCAATAGAGTGTCACCCGCTAAACACTCTTGTTACGTCGTGAAATACTTCTTCTCAGCCTCAGACAACTCTCTACTCGCGAACGCGATTACATGCTCGCTTCCCTCTATCTGCTGAGTTAAAACAGCGCCTAAACCGACCGAGCAGGCATCCGTCTGCAACACGAAAGGTTTCTCGAAATCCGGACACGATAAAGTGGGTGGAGAAATTATTGCTTGCTTGACAGCCTCAAAAGCAGACTTTTGCGGGTCCCCCCACTCCCAGACCTGACCTGTCTTCAACAAACGCGTCAATGGCTCTAACAATGTGGCACATTGCGGTATGAAGCGGAGATACCAAGATGCCATTCCACTGAAGCGGCGCAATTGCTTGATAGTTTTTGGTGGCGGATAATCAACTATTGGTTGTGTCTTGTCCGAATCTACTCGTAACCCCTCTTTTTGTACCAAGAATCCCAGGTATTTTACTTGGGAACGACAAAATTCGCTTTTCTCGGGATTAATTGTTAAACCGGCCTCTTTTATTCGGGCAAATACGCGTTTTAACCACTTTAGATGTTCTTCAAAGGTCTGCGTCACGACAACGATATCATCCAGATATGCAAACGCGTGTGGCTCCATTTCCGGTCCTATCAGACGATCTAATAATCTTTGAAAAGTGGCAGGAGCGCCGGTTAAGCCATACGGCATTCGCGTAAAATGAAATAAGCCACGACCCGGTACGGTAAAAGCTGTCAATTCGCGGCTATTTTTCTCCAGCGGAATCTGAAAGTACGCCTGACTCAAATCAATCGTCGAAATATACTGCGCCGATCGTAATTTGTCTAAAATCGAATTTATATAAGGTAGCGGGTACGCATCCTTTTTCGATACGTTATTTAATTTCCTGAAATCAAGACAAAATCTATATTTTCCGTTTGGTTTCTTTATCATGACTATGGGGGTTGACCATTCGCTTTTTGATGGCTCGATTATTCCTGCCTCTAACATTTTGTTTACTTCGTTGTTTATCGCTTCTTGAATTTTTGGGGATACCGGGTAATATCTTTGTTTAACGGGTGGGTGCCCTCCCACATCAATGCGGTGCTCGGTTAATGTTGTCGCGGCGAATTTTTCCGGATCTGCCATAATTTCTTGTTTGAGAAATTTGTCGAGACGAGATTGTTCGCTTTCGGTTAGCTCGCTAAGGCCACAGCACATTGCTGATCCGATCGGGTTTTTATTTCGCTTGGGTTTTACGCAAATTGGTTTCGATTTTGTTTCTTTGCGCGGTGGAAATTTTTTGCATGATTCCGCAGGCCCCTCGCTTAATGCGGTGTTAATTGGAGCGATTAATGTGTCGCGAAATTTTATTTTTCGTTCTTTCAGTAAATCGTTGATTTTCGCTATGGCAACGGAAGCGTCTCCCACCGATACAAAAGCATCCGCGGGAGCGGACTCGAAATTAAACTTTTTATTAGATTGCTGCGAAAAATACCACGTTTTCTTCGCAAAATTGATTACGATTCCGAAGGACGAGATAAAATCTAGGTCTAAGATGCAAGACAGTGCTAAAGTGGACAAACAACACGCTCTAATTGACCTCGTTTCCTTCTGTACGGTAAACGGTAAAGTCACTTCGGCCTTGACTCGACTAATTTGTCCTGTAGCAGTTGTTACGCGCCGTCCTTGGACCGGACGGTCAACAGTGCCCGAACGATCTATTTCTTCGGCTAACAACGCGATCGCTGTTGGTCCTAAAAAGGTTTGACTCGACCCAGAATCCACCAACCCCATGATCTCGCGACCCGCAATTTGCACGCGCAAAAATAATAGCGAGACGGAATTTTGCCAGTTAAATGCGCTTAACGAGACGTCTATCAGGTTAGGTTTTCCGGACGACTGGGGGGTTACCTTATTCGCGAGAGTCGAGCTTCCCTTCCGGCTCGACTCTTTTATTCGTTTCCCGAGCATTTCAGACACATCTTGGTAGTGACCTCGGCTTTACCGCAGCGGTAACAATGGATTCGCGGTTCTTCGGTACAATCGCGAGATAAATAGCCGGTCTTATCACAATTCCAGCATTTCATGCTGGCGGCACGAGAAGTACGAGGCGTGTCTCGCTTAGATTCTTCTTCTGCGCTTTTTCCGGCCGGTTTCGTTGGCTTATGCGGTGTAGCCCGGGTTGTTCCTCCACTGACGTTTAGCGCGGCTACCGCGGTTTTACCACGCGGACTTTTCCCCACGTTTTTCGGCGGTCGGTACGCGAGATCCGGGAACAACGATTTCTCCGGCGTGGGAGGTGGACGGTATCGCTGTTCGGCCTCATATAAGTCCTCGGCCCGCGTGGCCAACAGCTCGAGAATGTCCATGTCCTCGATACTGTCGCGGCGTATGACGATTCGCAATCGCCACAACATATTTCGATACGCGTAATCCAGCTTTTCTTCCTCCGACCACGGGAGCGAGAGGCGATCGAACATCGCGTTCATGCAGATGAGGTAATTCGACACAGGCTCATGTTCACCTTGCGTGCAGTTCGTTATTTCGTTCTTCAACGTAAACTGGAAATCTCGACTTCCGAATTTAGCACGCCACGCGGTTTTAAAGGCTTCCCAAGAAGTGAAGCGCGACCGCCTACTAGGAAACCAGTGCAGGGCGAGGTCGGTCAAGAAGAACGGCATACAGCGGATTATATCTTCATCCGACACGGGAATTACATCGCGACCCTCTTCGATACGTAACAAGAAGGTTTCGGCATCTTCTTCGCGCGCGCCCGAAAATTTTAGATTCCATTTTTGCAGGGTGTTGTATGCGGTAGCGGTTTCGGTTCGCGTACGATAGGACTCGGTGGAGGAGTCATTCCAGGTACGCGGGGTACGCAGTCCTCGAGGGGTACGCGCGGTTCTCTCCGACGGGCGAGAACACATCATGGGGCTATCCGCACTAATTTGTACCGCGGGCGCCTCCAATCGCCGAGGCGCGTTGTCGGTCTCTTCGTCGAAGACGGTCGAGTTAAACGAGGATCGGTGCTCGTGTATCAGTAACCGGGCCCCGAGAATGCGCTCCGAACCCTCGGTGGATAGTCCGAATCGCTCAAGGGCCTCTACCAGTTGGTCACGGCTCATGGCATCGATAGCCTCTTCCGTGAATTCGGCCGAAGTTGCCATAATTTGAACTAAGATTTACTCTGGTTTACCGTAGGTATACGCGGACTCCCGAAAAAAATTTTAATAAACAAGAGAAAAATACTCTAGGGACAGGAGGTCGTGATTAATCTCGCGATTAAATTTTAGCTATTTCATTTACTGTCCGACTCGAACCGCGGGTGTTAGGGTAAACCGCGTATGTCGATTTCAGAACTCAAGACACGCTAACTCAAAATACGGGTCCGGGCGGGAGATGTCAACACGCCGAGAGTCGAAGGTCTAAACGGCACGATAATATTCCCGAAACGATAAGACGCGTGAATAATAATATTCTCGGTACGAAAACAAAGGTCGAGCTCAGCATTCAATTCGGTTAAATTCAAAATATATCTCGAAGGACAGCGATAAGTCGTCAATATCTACCGAAAAGCCGAATAATATTCAAGGAATATACCCAAGTGATAACAACAAAGTCAACTCGCACTCGTAAACACGACTTTATAATCCGTCGTTCGTCGGCAAAATTCGAGAAGCGATCTCTTAACTGGCAGCGGCAATAATCGAGTTTATACTATTTGCTGGTTCCCCGAAATATCGCATTAATCGAGATACGGGAGGAAATTAACACACACAAAAGAAACCCCTTTACGGAAAACGGCGTAAAAAAAAAATAACATAAATGTGATCAACGAATCTATACTAAACGTGATACCCTAGCCGCAATAATAAATGTTCAAAGCATCAAGTAGACGCTCTTGCTCTCCGATCTTTGTATCGATAATGAAAACAGAACTTGAGTATCCTACCGTCCTAACAATACCCTTGTTTATTTTTCAGTCGGATCGCTATCAGAAACCTTCTCTGATCGATCAACGGCTCTTGCTATTAGCGGGACAAAATTATATGATACAAAACGTACGACGCTACTTAAACAACTTTAAATCGTCACACATAAATGAGGTAACAGTAATCGGACGACACAGTCTCAACGAAACAAAAGAGAAGAAGAAGAAAAAAAAATTCGTTACCAAACGAAATTAATACTGCAATATAAGAAACCTTGTAGGCGATAATATAAAAAAAATGATAGCGTTCGATACGCGACTCGAAAGCAGCCGTTACTTGCCGATATTCGGTTAATTATTTACTCACGGGTGTAAAGATGTATTACCCGCGATTATTTTTCCCCATGTATCACTATTTCTAGCGATCGTTACGATATTTCTCCGTTTGCCTAACGTGGCCCCACGTTGGGCGCCAAATTTTCTTCCTGTGACGTTTTTCGCGGTGGTAACGTAATTCTCGCGCCGCTCCCCAGCAAACGGAGATTACTTCCCGGGACTTAGGTGAGCGTCCGCGAGAGGACAACGTCCAATCACTGGCAGGACAGAAAAGATGGCCCGGAACGAGCACCGCCTGGTCGAGTCGACGAATACTTGGGTGTCGTTTTGGGCGCCAGNCGCGGAGTCGCGTCAAAAATCAGCGTCACTCGGCACGACGGGCCGACTAGCTCTTTTGGGGAACGGAAAGGGGCGGGGTTTAGCAAAAATTCGGAATACAGGCTGTCCCTTGACCTCGCGATAGGAAGCTCAGATAAAGGAAAGAGAATTATAATTAATTAACACGAATTAATAGTTAATTGACAGTTTATTACGAGTGTAACAGGGCAAAAATAATATAAAAGAAATAATATAAGAAATAGTAGAAAAAGAAAAGATTGAAGTTACAAAATGATATGAAAGCAAAGATAGAAGGAGTGATAATAAAGAGATAATATATAAGAAATGTGAAACAGAGAGGTGAATAAGCTACTGCAGTAGCATCCGAAAATAATACAAACAACAAGCAGACACGGAGTCCACGACGACTTACAATAATTAACAAACCGTGTCACGCGAGTTAACGAGATAAATTAATGAATCGAAACGATACCGCAAAAGTACTGGACGCGATACGGTACTCGAGGATTCCAGCCAAAAGATAACAAGCGCAGGCACTAGAATATGGCAATCGCGAGGCGCAAAACTAGAGGCAGGCTAACTTTTGTGACGGGGAAAGAGCGGCGCGAATACCACGTCACAATAGATATATATATATTGTGACGTGGTATTCGCGCCGCTCTTTCCCCGTCACAAAAGTTAAAAGATTTTGCGGGAGCCCGAGAAAACGAGCTGTAAAACGAGCGCCAAGATCCTCCAGGGCATGCATCCACTTAGAATAGTCTTTTATTTTTATTTTTGTATTTTATGTACTTGCGGCGCTTCACCGTCATGAAAACGTTGAGGGACTTTTCGTCAAGGACAACGGCGGTACCCGTACGAGAGAGAGAGAGAGAGAGAGAGAGAGAGAGAGAGCGGAACTGAGGCGCGAAGTCTCACTTCCCGGTCACGTGGAGAGCCAGGGTAGGTGACTGCAGACAGAGGCCACAGCGGAACCTCGGCGCTTTAGCCTAGCGGAACGGGCGGAACGGCGGAACGAACCATCAACGAGCCGGCCTACGCTGAGACGTGCGGTGTTCCTGCCATCCTGCTGCANGGTTTTGAGGACCCGCTGCNTATCTCATTGCTGCATCCCTTGGATTGCTATCCCGCCCCGCTGCTTGCTGCTTTACTTATGCTGCTGTAAATTAGTTATAGACACTGCGAGCGTTCAAATTTCGCGGCCCGCTAATCCTGCCGCCTGCGAGCGAGCTTGCGAGCCGCGCCGCTAATCCTGCGATCTGATTGGCCCCGCGACCGACCCCGCGCGACCTTAGCGCTACTCGGGGTATCAACCGCTTATCGAACGAAATCTTCTTGCTCTTGGTCGCGAACAGCTGTGCGAGACACACGTATATTTTCGAGCTCCCGTACGTACGCGAATCTTCCGTGCCGTTTACGTAGCTTGCCGTACCGCGATTTGAAACTGAAGGCAAAGTGATTCTCGTCGCGATGGTGACCCCGGCGGATTCCAGTAAAGCCGACGAGTTAATCCGGACGGAGAAAACCAGGACATGCCGGAGAGCAACCGACGACGGTGAGGTGCCCGTTTTAGTTCTGTTAGCCACGAATCCGCGTTGCACAGGCCTCGTGTCGAGGCTGGTCGCTTGCTTTTCGCGTTTGGTTTGTGACGGCAAAAACGTATCCTTGGCCGTATTCACGATTGTTTTTCGATAGCGGCCAGAATCGGGCTTCACGGGGCTTCGTGGCCGTAGTTGTAAATTCGTAGGTTAAATGCATGTTTCGTTGTAATTTCGCGAACTNAAGTCAAGCCCTGGAGTGGCGATCCGGCGCCAAGTAGCCAATTCGCGTTATTTGTGTCCGTCTTTTTCTATTTCTTTTTGTTTTGTTTGTCTAGCAAGCGTATTCGTGTGCGCGTGCCGTGATTATCGAGACGTATCGCTTGCGTACCGTCGGATCTCGGCTACCGACGGCAATCCGCCGCCGCGGTAAAAAATCGTCAGAACAAAATCGGATTTTTCTCGTGTGATCGGCTAGAGTCAGGTGTGTGCGAGTCGGAAACGGTGGTGATCGGTAAGGAATATTGTGCCGAATTAACGTGCGGATTAAAGACAGTTTCGGATGGTGAATTTTCAGGACAATTATCGCCGAACTATTAGCGAGCGTACGGTGAATGCGTGTCGCCTTTCGAGCGTATAAGTTGTCCGGGATTATTTGCGGTCGAGCAACGTATCGTGTCGCCAATTTTCCTGACGCCAAGATACAGAGCGTTTCTAATCATTTTGTGATAAACAATCGGGAGAAGTCACTCCGACGTCGCACCTTTTTTGCCCTGTATCGCGAGTATTTTCTTTCGAGTGCATGCGCGTAGGTTGAGAAATCGGCTCGATTGAATCTTTTGGGCCTAGCGACACGAAACCGGCGAAAGCTGCGCGGCAAAGTGAGCCAGTCGACCAAATTGCGATCCTCAACGTACCAAGTAAGTCCGGGTTGATCCACGGCTTGTAAAAAGGCGACTGCACGCTATTTTATTGCGGCTTAGTGTTTGCCCTGCACATCCGCTTGCACTCTCTAGCTGTTTAGCCTGCCTCTAGTCTTGCGCCCCGCGATTGCTAGATTGTAGTGCCTGCGCTTGTTATCTTTCGGCTGGAATCCTCGAGTACCGTATCGCGTCCCGTACTTTTGCGGTATCGTTTCGATTCATTAATTTGTCTCGTTAACTTGCGTGACACGATTTAATTATTGTAAGTCGTCGTGGACTCCGTGTCTTCTTTTTGTTTNTATTATTTTCGGATGCTACCGCAGTAGCTTATTCCTCTCTCTGTTTTACATTTCTTGTATATTTTTTCTTTATTATCACTCCTGTTATCTTCGCTTTTATACCATTTTGTAACCAATCTTTTTTTTCTACTATTTCTTATAGTATTTCTTTTATGTTACTTCTGCCCTTCTACACGCGTAATAAACTGTCAACTAATTATTAATTTGTGCTGATTAATTACAACTCTTTTTCCTTTATCTGAGCTTCCTATCGCGAGGTCAAGGGGCAGCCTGTATTCCGAATTTTTGCTAAACCCCGCCCCTCTCCGTTCCCCAAAAGGGCTAGTCGGCCCGTCGTGCCGAGTGACGCTGATTTTTGACGCGACTCCACGTCTGGCGCCCAAAACGACACCCAAGTATTCGTCGACTCGACCAGGCAGGGCTCGTTCCGGGGCATCTTTTCTGTCCTGCCAGTGATTGGACGTTGTCCTCTTGCGGACGCTCACCTAAGTCCCGAGAAGTAGTCTCCGTTTGCGGGGGAGCGGCGCGAAAATTGCGTTACCACCGCGAAAAACGTCACAATATATGTATATCTCAAAATAAAAAANAACATCTCTTGAATAACAATACACGCATACTTAACACATTAAAGAAATTTTAACATCTAGTAAATGTGTATTCTATTTTTCTTTTTCCACCTAATTGAGAATAAAATTTTTCGCAAACATCATGCTCGCGGCTACACAAAACTACGATTCCAACAAAAGTACAGAACTGAGAGAAATACTAGTACTTCGACAATGTAACAAATCTTAAATGTGTAGAACGACTAAATTACGGACATCCTTGTTACGCATGAATATGTTTTNTCGATTGACGTCAAACAAAAAACATCTCGGCAGTCCAAATGCATTTTTACATCACGTATTAAAATTTCTCGGTAAAGCTTAACCTGTTCAAGCTTATTATTAAACTTTACGCAAAGATCGATAAGTTATCACCATTAAGTCGCTACCACGCAACAGTTAGTTGCAAAATTAATAACTTTTAAACTAAAAGAGATAGAGGAAAACAGTTTGCGCCTTAATCCTTAGCGCAACAAACTGCAAAATACCAGACTAAAAAAACTTTCAAACTTTCAAACTTTACTTATTAATCAATTGTATAAATAATAGATATTTTTAAACTTTTGCCGTGTAATAGTTTGCAATTAACCAATAGGAACTGAGATGTAAAAACCATTTTGCTCTAACTTTTACCGTTCTTGAAGAATGCAATTTGTTAACTTTTACTCTTTGTCATAAATTGCAGAGTAGCCGATTTAAGGTACCTTCAAAATTAGTTTCAAGCTATCTCTTCTGGTTCTCGAGATATCCGCAATTTCCGAAAAAGTATGATACTAATATCAACTCTCGGACAAAATAAGGTAATCATATAGCTTATGTTTGAAAGTATTAAATTCATTCGCATTGCGAATGTCCACCGGAATATTGTTCCAAAGGTCAATCAAAACGCACCCGAAAGACNGCATGAAGAGCTCAGTTCGGGAAATAGGAAGAATTAGAAGGTCAAGAGCACGAGTACTGCGCTAGATTGAGTTCCTAAATTCATATGATCCAAGTAGGAATTCAGGTCGTTTGTTCTCGAGAAGCTTGCGTAGTTAACAGCCAATAAAAAACAATCTTCTTGATTTGATTTTTAGCCAGTTTAATCTTTTAAAATACGGCATAATATGCTCGAACCGCTTAGCCTAAAAAATGAACCTGACACTGTTGGTAAATGCTCTCTGTAAACGTAAATTGTCCTCTTNAGTAATATTAGTCATCAAGGTGCAGCAATAATCAATATACAGGCAGATGAGAACGGAGATTAATCTTTCTTGTAACTGAGGAGTAAGAAGATGTTTGTATGTTTTGAGACAATGTAATGAAGCATTGATGCGCAAAATAACATTTGAAACCTGTAGATTCCAAGACATAGTAGAAGACAAGGTCACTCCTAGGTATGTGACGGAGTTTTTAAACGGAACAGCCACACCGTTAACTTCNATTTGCGGCAGGAAATGCAGATCAATACTGCGGACAAATCTTGTCGTACCCATGATTATGGCAGAAGTTTTGTCAGCATTTAGTGTGAGACCGTTCAAAGTAATCCAGCTTGCGAGGTTCTGTATATCGACATTTACTTTAGAGATAGCTTCTTTAAGTGAATCAGGCTCAGCATGAGTGTAAATTAGTAAATCGTCAGCGTAAAAATTGTGTTTGCAGTATTGTAGAGATTTTTAAAATCGGTGACATATAAAATATATAGAAGTGGCCCAAGAACGGATCCCTGAGGAACTCCTTTAGACAGCAATCGCCTTGTCGACGTAAAATCAGTGGATGAGTCACGTACAGTCTGATTTCTTCCGTAAAGATAAGAGCAAATCCAACGAAGCGTCGAGCTCGAAAAATTCATTANTCTCAGGTTTTCAATTAGTCGATTGTATATGACATTATCNAACGCNTTAGTGAAGTCAAAGAACACTGGTGACCTTTCGCATGTCAGCAGCTTGTCGAACATCGTCCAGAACACGAATCAAAGCAGTTTGAGTTGAATGATTCTTCCGATACGCATTCTGAAAAGAGTTCAGCAATTTTCGTGACTCCAAATACTCCATCATTTGCTCCGCAACTATGTGCTCAAGCATCTTAGAAAGCACATTAATGATAGAAATTGGTCTGAAGTGTTTAAGTTTAGAAAGCCATCTGATTTTAGAGATGGGGCAGACAATTGCAGACTTCCATGCTGCCGGAAATACGCCGCTGGTTAAGCTATAATTGAAAATATGTGTGATAATCGGGAGAGTGCGCTGCAAAACCAGTCCTATGAGATCAAACAATATTCCATCGTCTCTGCTTTGGATGTTATGCGAGAAAAGGCATTTCTAACATTAGAACTCTTGATATTGGACCAGTAGACTTTAGATTCTTCTAGGACGGTTCTCCGAGATAGACCTTTTCCGCGACTTCNGCATCATCTGTTTGAATATGCGATATGAAGAAATCATTAACCTCATCGACTGAGAATGGTAGGATCCTATCGTTTGAACGAGATTTGATGAGGCCTAGCTGGCGTAGTTTTCTCCAAGTTTCAGAAGGTTTTTTAAGATCATAAAAAGTTTTAAGATGATATCTTTCCTTGGCCGCACGCACCCTTTCCCTGACAACGTTCCTGATCAGTTTATAGGAGTTGTAATTGGCTTCCGTTCGATGACGTCTCCATCTTCTGCGCAAAGTGTCCTTTTCGATCATTTGAGCTTTGATGTCCGGTGTGATTCAAGGTGCAGGGACTCACTTTAGATGGATAGTTTTAAGAGGTGCGTGTGTGTGTGGGGTAAAGACTAAACCAGAGTAAGTTACGAAATCGAACGGTTTTGGAACGCAAAATAGTAAGAGTCAGGGCCTGAGCACAATAAAGAAACTACTAGATGAATAAGAATTAGAAATAGTAGTTAAATATACTATACATTGACAAAGAATAAAATATAACATATAAATATAGNAAATATGTCATGGCTGCATGATAAACAGCCTATATTTACATACATTTACGTTACATTTTTTTGGCAGTGTACATTACATTTAATCTCTGTTTTTCATTCTTATGCCTAATATTTTTTTTTATGTTCAGATCCTCACAAAATGGAATTTTAACATTTTCAAGCAATAGAGTTACATTATTTGATAACTCGCGTGCAAATGACAAAATTCATTCATTAACGTAGCGCAAGTGACCAAATTCATTCACTAACTATTAAAACTAGCGCGCTTTTCTTAGAGTTTACTGTTCTAACCCAAATCAAAAGCAGAGTTTATCAAGAGGCAAGATAGTGCCTCGCGCCAAGTATATGCACAAACNAAATACGCGCGCGCTGCGCGAGGTACCCCGTGCCTCTTATACGCGAAATTTAGCCNAGAAACTTTTCGAGATTTTTCGATCTCAACAACGGCTAAACCGATTGAGTTCGTAGTAGACTCAATCACAAGTTGAGATCAAGGCACNAAAATACTTAGTTCGCGGTTTTTTTCCTCCGTGTCTTCCCAACGGAGATATCTCGATACAAAGTCCGAAATGCCGAAAAACTAGGTTCTACAAATTCGTCCACGTGGGACAATGCTTGAGCGTACTTCGCCTCTTGTCGCCGCCAGGTGACAACACTTTTGTGTAGATATAGGCTGCGTTCCGAGTTACGCATATGCGCGCATGTATCTATAGTACT
>NW_018021798.1:47098-48587 GCF_002006095.1 Pseudomyrmex gracilis
TAATATAATACAATAGGTTTGTTCTTCTTGCGTACACTTTGTACACTTTAGTGTAAAGTGTACACATTAGCGTTCTTCTTGCCGGAAGTGACGTTAAAGTGTGTGATTACACGCTGTTCGTCTTGAGAGTGTATCACACTTTTATGACATAATTTACACTTATTTTACACCTGCTTGTGAGGTGGTGTAAAAGAAGTGTAACGTTACACTTTTGTTTGTTTTTGTTTGGAATGTGATTCTTGTGAGATATTCATCGAGTTAGATAGCAGGTTATAAATTTGTATATGTACAATGTACAAATGCATGTAAATTATATTATACGTGTAAATAGTGTAATATAATAAACCAAGGTAGATTATAGATTTTAGGTTTTCTTTGATTAGTAGTTCCGTTTCTCAATGGAAAAAGTACAAGTTGCAAAAACCGCAAATATTTATCGAAATGACAATAATGAGATTATTGTTGATGAGGAGGGTTATATAACATGCCAAACCGACAGTATGTATTCTTTTTTAGTTTTTATTTATATGTGTGTTGTGTGTGTATTATTAATTACTGTTGATTATAGGTGGATTAATTTTTAAAGTACACTCATCGGAAGTAGATTTTAATGGTCCACCTATTAAGTGTACTATTAATAACAAAGACATTTTAATATCATTGGGGTCAATACCGAGAACGATAGACACGTCGTCGAGAATTATTTTAGCTGAAGTTGCAAATCAAGAAAACCGGCAGCCTAATGTTGCTCGGCATACATCAGAAATCTTTTCGTGGAACGATGCAAATACGAAGCTGTTTTTATCATTATACAGGGAAATGAAAAACTTAGTTGCTTCCAAAAAAATAAAAAATTTTTAAGAAATGTGGAAACGCATAACTGATGAAATGAACAACTCAGGATATGACGTGACTGTAACACAAGTGCAGAATAAATGGAAAACACTAGATCGGCAGTACAAGAAAGTTATTTTTAATAATAATCAGACTGGAAGAGGGCGGATCACTTGTAGTTATCAAGCGTACGTATAGCTAAAATTGAAGTAATTAGAAAGCACAACAAATTAATGCTTTATTGTTTATTCATTCTTGCAGGGAACTGACTGAAATTTTGAGCAAGCACCACAAAATAGTGCCACTTGCTGTNACTGGTTCTGAGATAGGAGTTATGGTTCGGACTAATAATGTGACAGATTCCGAAGCTTTACTAAGGTTTGTTTTCTAGATACTAAGATCATCTATAAATTGTGATTTAAGTATATTTATCATTGTATATTCTGAACATTGTGCATAAGTATTTTAGCAAATTAAGTTTATCTTTATTTGTATCATTAGTGCCCCAATGTTGATGCCAGTCTCCGCAACACCTGTATTGCCAACGAGTGCAAATGTAGAAGGAAGCAAAGAACTTGAAAATGTGACTTCTCCTAATGAATGTGATGCAATGACCGGACCAGTACTTGAAACTAACAATCTCACTGCTGTTGCC
>NW_018021798.1:49502-55096 GCF_002006095.1 Pseudomyrmex gracilis
ATGTACTTTCCCATTCACTTATTTTCTGCGGAATCACTCGACTATTTTTTAATTCAGCTTTTTTAACTCAGTTACCTTTACAACTCCTACTCTCACTTTTGCACTTGACGAAATGAACAAACAAAACTTGCGCATTTACATATATAATGCAGCAGCCAATTACTTTAGCCGTTTAATTTAAATCCACCTTTATTCTGCAAGAGTAGTGAAGAGCCCTTCCAAACGAAAAATAAATAAATAGTTCACGTTCCAAGAGCGGAAAATAAACAAAGTTCTAGTATATTGCGGAAATCATTGAAATTCTTTACGGTAGCATCCGACTATACATTTGGATATTGTTGAAGAAAAATTACAAACCTCCACAAAGTTGATTAAGGCTATTGTACACAGGCGATTCTCTAAAAACTTTTGCATCATGAACCGATCCAGGGTAACCAATAATGACATTCATAAACTTTTGTTCGTGATCAACAATGCCTTGTAATTGAATAGAAAAAAAGTGCTTCCTATTTATGTATGAATCTTTATCTTCTATTAGTTTATCTATTCTAATGTGCGATCCATCTATGGCACCTGTAGTAAATTATTAGTAATTAAATGATCAAAATCCTACATGTTTAAAAACAATATTTTTAAAATATACCTATTACTCCAGGAAATTTTTTGTGTTGAAGAAAAAATTGTTTAGTGGTCTCTCTCTCTTGCAATGTAGGAAATCTGATGATATTTGGTGCAAGAGACAGTAAAAAATTTGTGACTCGAGATATAACATTGTACAACGCACTTATAGTAATTCCAAATCTATCGGCCACATCTCGATAGCCAGCGCTTTCATGTCCAACATACCAAAAAAAACTTATAATATGTTTCTCTGGAAAAATAGGCTCATATCCGGCATGAGTTGTAATAACGTACATATAAATAAATACACTACAATATTATAAAATGTGACTGCACTACATGTATTTATAATTAATATTATGTATGCAGAGCTTATAATTATGATATAACAAACCTTGTAATGCCACAAATGTTAGAGATGTTGCAAAACGACCGATTAACTCATAAGTCACTTCTCGAGATAAGCGGAAGTGCATTGTGAAATCACTCTCAATGTATTGACTTACAACATTCTTAATATAATTGAGCATTTTCACGCGTTGTACTCTTTAAACAACTTCTAATACTGGTTCTACTAGTTGCTCAACGTCTCCATCTAAACAACAATGCTTTCAAGTTAAACTATACATTTTAAGCAAAGAGTAAATAAACATGTACCTACATTACTAATAAGTCAAGAATCATTTAACTGTCGCTACTACATTTCTTACCATTATTTGCAAATACAACAGGTGATACAGGAACGACTTCGTCATAATCCTCTTCATCAGATGACAAGTCAGACTCAGACTCCAAAAGGTGGCCAAGAATTTCTACATTTATTTTATCCATTTTATAACAATCGTAATACTACTGAAAAATTTTTAAAAAATTCAATTTTACTTGTTTACCACAGCTCCAAACATAAACACAAATGGCAAATGGCTGCAGAATGCCAACGTTACACTCACGTATATGTTACACTTTGGCGTTTTTCTTGCAAAGCCTAAACTTTACACAATTTTTCTCCCACTCCTAAAAAGTGTATTCTATGAAAAGTGTACGGTGTACACTTTACACATTTGGTGTAAACAAGAAGAACAAACCTAATANAATACAATAATATACATTGTGACGTGGTATTCGCGCCGCTCTTTCCCCGTCACAAAAGTTAAAAGATTTCGCGGGAGCCCGAGAAAACGAGCTGAAAAACGAGCGTCAAGATCCTCCAGGGCTTGCATGCATTTGCTTAGAATAGTCTTTTATTTTTATTTTTGTATTATATGTAATTGCGGCGCTTCACCGTCATGAAAACATCGAGGGACTTTTCGTCAAGGACAACAGCGGTGCCCGAACGAGAGAGAGAGAGAGAGCGGAACTGAGGCGCAAAGTCTCACTTCCCGGTCACGTGGAGAGCCAGGGTAGGTGACTGCAGACAGAGGGCCACAGCGGAACCTCGGCGCTTTAGCCTAGCGGAACGGGCGGAACGGCGGAACGAACCATCAACGAGCCGGCCTACGCTGAGACGTGCGGTGTTCCTGCCATCCTGCTGCAGGGTTTCCAGGACCCGCTGCTTATCTCATTGCTGCATCCCTTGGATTGCTATCCCGCCCCGCTGCTTGCTGCTTTACTTATGCTGCTGTAAACTAGTTATAGACACTGCGAGCGTTCAAATTTTGCGTCCCGCTGATCCTGCCGCCTGCGAGCGAGCTTGCGAGCCGCGCCGCTAATCCTGCGACCTGATTGGCCCCGCGACCTACCCCGCGCGACCTTAGCGCTACACGGGGTATCGACCGCTTATCAAACAAAATCTTCTGGCTCTTGGTCGCGAACAGCTGTGCGAGACACACGCATATTTTCGGGCTCCCGTACGTACGCGAATCTTCCGTGCCGTCTACGTAGTTTGCCGTACCGCGATTTTGAACTGAAGGCGAAGTGATTCTCGTCGAGAAGGTGACCCCGGCGGATTCAAGGGAAGCAGACGAGTTAATTTGGACGGAGAAGACCGGACATGCCGGAGAGCAACCGACGACGGTGAGGTGCCCGTTTTAGTTCTGTTAGCCACGAATCCGCGTTGCACAGGCCTCGTGTCGAGGCTGGTCGCTTGCTTCTCGCGTTTGGTTTGTGACGGCAAGGACGTATCCTGGGCCGTGTTCACGATTAATTTTCGACAGCGGCCAGAATCGGGCTTCATAGGGCTTCGTAGCCGTAGTTGTAGATTCGTAGGTTAAGTGCATGTTTCATTGTACTTTCGCGAACCTAAGTCAAGCCCTGGAGTGGCGATCCGGCGCCAAGTAGCCTATTCGCGTTATTTGTGTCCGTCTTTTTCAATTTTTTTTGTTTTGTTTGTCTAGCGAGCGTAGTCGTGTGCGCGTGCCGTGATTGTTGAAACGTATCGCTTGCGTATTGTCGGATCTCGTCTACCGACGGCAATCAGCCGCCGCGGTAAGAAATCGTCAAGACNAAANTGGATTTTTCTCGTGCGATCGGCTAGAGTCAGGTGTGTGCGAGTCGGAAACGGTGGTGATCGGTAAGGAATATGGTGCCGAATTAACGTGGGGATTAACGACAGTTTTGGATGGTAAATTTTCAGGACAATTATTGCCGAACTATTAGCGAGCGTACGGTGAATGCGTGTCGCCTTTTGAGCGTATAAGTTGTCCGGGATTATTCGCGGTCGANTAACGTATCGTATCGCCGGTTTTCCTGACGCCAAGATAAAGAGCGTTTCTAATCATTTTGTGATAAACAATCGGGAAAAGCCACTCCGACGTCGCACCTCNTTCGCTCTGTATCGCGAGTATTTTCTTTCGAGTGCATGCGCGTATATTGAGAAATCGGCTTGATTGAATCTTTTGGGCCTAGCGACANGAAACCGGCGAAAACTGCGCGGCAGAGTGAGCCAGTCGACCAAATTGCGATCCTCAACGTAANAAGTAAGTCCGGGTTGATCCACGGCTTGCAAAAANGCGACTGCACGCTATTTTATTGCGGCTTAGTGTTTGCCCTGCACATCTGCTTGCACTCTCTAGCTGTTTAGCCTCTAGCTTTGCGCCCTGCCTCTAGCTTTGCGCCCCGCGATTGCTAGATTTTAGTGCCTGCGCTTGTTATCTTTCGGCTGGAATCCTCTAGTACCGTATCGCGTCCGGTACTTTTGCGGTATCGTTTCGATCCATTAATTTGTCTTGTTAACTCGCGTGACACGGTTTGTTAATTATTGTAAGTCGTCGTGGACTCCGTGTCTCCTTTTTGTTTGTATTATTTTCGAATGCTACCGCAGTAGCTTATGCATTTCTCTGTTTCACATTTCTTACATATTTTTTTCCTTTATTATCACTCCTGTTATCTTTGGTTTCTTATCATTTTGTAACCAATCTTTTCTTTCTACTTTTTCTTATATTATTTTTTTTNTATTATTTTTGCTCTTCAACGCGCGTAATAAACTGTCAATTAACTATTAATTTGTGCTGATTAATTACAACTCTCTTTCCTTTATTTGAGCTTCTTATCGCGAGATCAAGGGACAACCTGTATTCCGAATTTTTGCTAAACCCCGCCCCTCTCCGTTCCGAAAAGAGCTAGTCGGCTTGTCGTGCCGAGTGACGCTGATTTTTGACGCGACTCCGCGTCTGGCGCCCAAAACGACACCCAAGTATTCGTTGACTCGACCAGGCGGTGCTCGTTCCGGGCCATCTTTTCTGTCCTGCCAGTGATTGGACGTTGTCCTCTCGCGGACGCTCACCTAAGTCTCGGGAAGTAATCTNCGTTTGCGAGGGAGCGGCCCGATAATTGCGTTACCGCCGCGAAAAACGTTACAGGAAGAAAATTTGGCGCCCAACGTGGGGCCACGTTAGGCAAACGGAGAAATATCGTAACNATCGCTAGAAATAGATACGGTTGGGGAAAAATAATCGCGGGAAATACATCTTTACGCCCGTGAGCAAATAATTGACCGAATATCTGCAAGTAACGGCTGCTTTCGAGTCGCGTATCGAACGCTATCATTTTTTTTTATTTTCGCCGACAAGTTTCTTATATCTCAGTATTATTTTCATTTGGCAACAAAATTTTTTTNAATGTTTTCTTTTTCTTCTTCTCTTTCGTTTCGGTGAGACTGTGTCGTTCGATTACTGTTAATTCAGTTACNTGTGACGAATCAAAGTTGTTTAAATAACGTCGTACGTTTCGTATCATATAATTTNGTCCCGCTACTAGCAAGAGCCGTTGATCGATCAGAGAAGGTTTCTGATAGCGATCCGGCTGAAAAATAAACAAGGATATTGTTAGGACGGTAGGATACTCAAGTTCTGTTTTTATTATCGATACTAAGATCGGTTAGCGAGAACGACTATTTGATGCTTTGAATATTTCTTATTGCGGCTAGATTATCACGTTTAGTATAGATTCGTTGATCACATTTACGTTATTTTTTTTATATGCGCCGTTTTCCGTAAAGGTGTTTCTTTTGTTAATTTCCTCTCGTATCTTGATTAATTCGATATTTCGGGGAACCAGAGAATATTATAAACTCGATTATTGCCGCTGCCAATTAAGAAATCGCTTCTCGAATTTTGCCGACGAACGACGGATTNTAAAGTCGTGTTTACGAGTGCGAGTTGACCTTGTTGTTATCACTTGTTTATATTCCTCGAATATTATTCGGCTTTTTGGTTGATATTGACGGCTGATCGCGGTCCTTCGAGGTATATTTTGAATTTAACCGAATTGAATGCTGAGCTCGACCTTTGTTTTNGTACCGAGAATATTATTATTCACGCGTCTTATCGTTTTGGGAATATTATCGTGCCGTTTAGACCTTCGACTCTCGGCGTGTTGACATCTCCNGCCCGGACCCGTATTTTGAGTTAGCGTGTCTTGAGTTCTGAAATCGACATACGCGGTTTACCCTAACACCCGCGGTTCGAGTCGGACAGTAAATGAAATAGCTAAAATTTAATCGCGAGATTAATCAAGACCTCCTGTCCCTAGAGTAT
>NW_018021799.1:0-6288 GCF_002006095.1 Pseudomyrmex gracilis
AGCTATATAATTACACTGTGATTTTGTGAAAAAGTTCACGTAAAATCATTGTGAAAAGTGAAAAGTGAAAAATTCCGCTCGTAATTACATGATTGACCTCCAGTACTTAAAGGTCATTCTACATAAGATGCAGACGCAGGTCGCAGGCCGCTGATCTCGCGGAATTGACCATTCACGTTCGTCAAATCAGCCAATCGACTTACGTGATTAGTTAATTCCTCGAGATTAGCAGCCTGCTGCGACCGACGGTGAATGGAGAACAGGAGCAACTGCTCCAGGAAATCCGAGAGTTGTAACCTTAGACCATATATACTTATAGACACGGCCTGCAGATATGAATCCACGAGTCGAGGTAAAGCAAAGATAATATCATCTACGTGACGTCACATGTAGGCATTTCAGCAATTGTTCGGCTAAACGCGGCCTCGTAGATGATATTATCTTATCTTCAAGGTAGTTATCTGAAGCCGTCTATAAACGCTCCTTTGCTTTGTCCACATGTGACGTCATGTAGATGATATTATCTTTGCTTCAAGATAGTTGTCTGAAGCCGTGTCTATAAGTATATATGGTCTAAGGTTGTAACAACGCGCGAGATCGGACGCCGATAGTAGCGACGCCGGTGAACGGAGACCGGGCGAGAGAGAGGCGACCCAGGCGCAAGCGCAGCTGGAGGCAATACAGCGGTACATTCGGGAGCATAATAATCAGCAAGGTAAAACTTCCGAATGTACCATCCTAGGGTGGGACGACTCATAGTGGGAAGACCAAGAATCTTTTTTTTTTTTTTATTTTTTTTTTATTAAGAAAAATATATACCCGAAGATCTCTCCTATAGGGTTTACAATGAGTGTTACAAACAATGAGCTTTACATAGTAGGAATCACAATATCTGGGAGTGGTGTGTAGAGAGCACCCTCCTGGATGACCGCGTCATAAACTAAAGGTAGGTACATAAGCTTATCATGCTAAGGTAATATCACACGTTGTGTACAAGGCGCAGTAGATAACAGTCTTTTTATCATAGGGTTAGAAAACAAATTGAACATAAACTAAGAGTTTTAAATAATATCGGTGTAGTACTTAAAATTATAAAGACTCCCATGCACAGATGGGGGGAATGTAAATATAACACAAATCTAAAATTAAATTTAAAATTAAAATTAGAATTACAATTAAAATTAACAGAACTTTTAGCAGGCCTTGCCTTCAAATTAGAAATGTAAAGGCAGAAAGCCATAGAAACTCCTTGTGAGTTGTTACAAAACGCTAGTTACAGAAGCTCTGCGCAACGTAAAAGAAAGAAAAGTCGACTAGTAGTTGACACGTTGATATAATACTAAATAAAAATCGGTAAAGAGCAAATAAACCTACACACTGGGATCATGATGTTCCTGTCCAAACAGGAGATTAGGGATTCGATCGGGCAGGGGAGGCTCCCGACCGCCCGGGCCAAGGAGGAGCGCATCTGCGCTCTCTGATCTTCATACTTTGGGCACTCCCAGAAAACATGGTAAGGAGTTTCTTCTTGGTCACAGAAACGGCAGGAGAGAGAGTCAGTAATTTTAAATCTGAAAAGGCTGGCGCGTAGAGAGGTGTGACCGCTGCGGAACCGATTGAGAGAAGTAACCGACCTACGACTTAAATTACACTGTTCGAACCATGGTCGTCTGCCATCGGACAGGAAGTGGTTACAGTAATAGCCACCCCTAGTTCCTGCTTCCCCGCGACACCACTCCAGCAGTTCCGATCTCATATTCGCTTTCCAGTAATTTTTTAACTCTGTGAGCGGTGCCCCCACTGGGGAGTCTCTTCCGCACCTTACCGCGTCCCTGGCAAGGGCGTCGGCTCGCTCGTTGCCCGCAACACCAACGTGGCCGGGGATCCACACGAGCTTGACCCTTACTCCTCGCTCGGTCAGTCTCAAAAACAAAGATTTTATACGAAGAACCAGGTATGAACTGTTACTCGGATTAAACCTAGAACACACCGCCACTAAGGTTGAACGTGAATCCGAAAAAACAGTGACTGCTGGCCAACACTCCGCAAGAGCCAGCTTTAAGGCTTCTGCAATAGCAATGGCCTCTACACAAAAGGACGAAGCAAAACCCACTGACCTGTAGCGACGCAAATACCTTCCATCTTGGGAAATCAGCGCATATCCTGAAAAGGGGGTGTCCTCCGATCTCGAGGCGTCCGTGAAAACGCACGCCGACTCTCGCAATTCTTTCGCGAAAGTGTTTCTGAAGCAGGCCTCGGCACTCAGTCCCCCCCCGAAGTGAGAAGCCGGTGTCAAGGTCGGCCGGTACTCGTGCAAGCAGAGGTTCAAAGCCATACGAGAAGCAAACCGGAACACTAGCTGCGTACAAGGAGCGAGCCCACCGCTTTACCTTGACGAACGCCACCACCAGGGGAAAAGAGCCCACCCGGTCTGCGGAAGGGTTTTCCGACAACAAGGACTGAATACCTTCCAGGAGGTCCCACAACGGGTGATTCATCATGGTAGCCACACGCGACAAAACGTTAAGGCACAAACAGCGAAACCTAGCAAACAGGGGAGGCTCCCGCGCTTCCCCTAAGATAACATTTAAGGGGGTAGAATTTCTATAGCCCATAACAACTCTTAATGCGCGCATCTGCAATTTATCTAGTTTAGAGCTTAAGCTTGAAGAAGACAAATCTTGAAGAAGAAAGCCACCATACTCTAGTCTGGATCTTATTAAGGCCCCATAAAGTCTTAACAACAAACGGGAATCCCCACCCCACCACGTTCTGCCGAGGCACTTAAGCGTACGTAGTGTATTTACACATCGCTTTTCTACCTGGAGGATACCAATCCAGGTTCTACTGGAAAGTTATGCTCAGAAACTTGACTTTAGAGGCAGAAAAGACCCTAACACCTGCCACCGTAACCTACAGAGTCCGACGTCGGCGAAGACACCTACCGCCGAAGTGGAGAGATTCCATTATTTTGTTATCTCTCCTGCTGAAAACGCATAACTGAGTTTTTGTAGCTGAGAGGTGAAGACCGAGAAGGTCCAAGGTCGTGATAACGTTGTTAATTGACTTTTCCAAAATTTTTAAACCTTCGTCCACTACAATCGTGGATGCGTAAAGGCATACGTCATCTGTATACTGTAAGACTTTACAACCAGGGGAGCAAACACTGTCGAGTTTCATCACGTATATTGTATAGAGAAGAGGGCTAAGAACGCATCCCTGTGGAAGGCTTCTAAAGACCCATCTAATTTCTTCATAATCTCCAAAACGGCAAGTAATTTGTCGCTCGGAGACTAAATTAAAGATAAACTTTGCTGTTTTGGCGGGAATTTCCAGTGTAACCACTTTTTCGTGAAGAACATCTGCGAGCACATTGTCGTAGGCTGACTGCACATCTAGGAAGGCCGCGGAGACTACCCCGTTTTGTTGAAAGCTTTTGATAATTTCACCGTACAGGAGGGTAAGATTGTCTATACATGATCGTTGTTTTCGAAAGCCGAATTGGGAAGCAGGGAGTTTGTGGTGGAACTCCAGCCACCAGTTTAAACGATTTGCAATCATCCTTTCCATCGTCTTGCAAAGGCAGGCAGCCAGAGAAATGGAACGGAACTTCAGCCCGTCCGATTTCAGAATGAAGAAAACCAGAAACTTACGCCATTCCCCAGGAAAGCAGCCACTTCGAAAAATTGCGTTGTACAAATTCAACAGGGCGACCCTAGCTAGAGGTGGTAGGTTTTTGATTACTAGATAGTCGATACCATCCAGTCCGGGGCTGGATTTGGTATTGACACCATCCAGGGCTAAGTCAAGCTCCTCCGGTGAGAAAGGCTCGTCGAGGAAATCGTCTGCACACTCATAATCGAAGGAGGGGGGGGGTGTCGGCACCCATGGTGGACAAAGAGAGTCCACTTGAGACTTAACACGATCAACTTTGTCTTCGGTGTATGCTTTGTCTGTTTCGGTACGATTCCATCTGTATTCAAAGCGTTTCATTACATTCCAGATATGAGAAGGGTTGGAGTCTTTAGGAAGACCTGAACAAAACTTACGAAAGCTGATCATTTTAGCTTCCCGCAGAACCTTACGAGTTTGTGCAACTTGTCGTTTGTAATGAAGAAAATCCTCAAAAGAGCCTGAAAGCCGAAAGCGTGCCAGAGCTGCCTTGCGCAGACGGAGATATTTGTCGCATTCCGGCGATCACCACAAACAAGGTGGGCGGCGAATAGGGGGGCAAAACCCCCAGGGTCGAAACTTGCCGGGGATCGCGGTCGTCAAAGCATCCGTCACCAAAGCCACGAAAGTATTATAGTAAACCTCGACATTTTCTACCGCAAACGACATGGATTTGACACCAACATCCACGGAATCTTGAAAGGTCTTCCAGTCTGTTTGGACGGAATACAACCTGGCACTGCGTCTCACCGGTAACGGGGTGTCGGAACGCAACCCAGAAGATATCAAGACCGGAAAGTGGTCGCTGCCTCACGAATCGTCACACACCTTCCATGACAAGCGAGGGGCCACAGAACTATGAACAAAAGTCAGATCTAAGGCGGAAAAAGATCGGTAGGTATCGCTAAAATAGGTCGGGGAATCATTGTTCAACAAAACTAAGTCTGAGTCCTGGTACGCATCCCACAGGTTTTCTCTCACGGGACACGAACGCGGGGATCCCCAGCCCCTATGATTGGTGTTGAAGTCCCCGCCGAAAAGCACTTTTCTCGTACCAAACTGCGAAAAAAAACTTCGCCATTCGTCAACACAAATGTGAATGAAGACACGACCCCCGAGTTAGGGGGCGGTAGCACGCTACCAAAACCAACGGTTCGTTCCGCACAAACACCTCCACCGCGCAAGCCTCAACTTTACCTGCACAGTTATATACATCAGGGATCCGCTGATACTTAATAGATTGGTTTACTAACACCAGGACTCCCCCGTCGGGACGGTTGGTTCTATCCTCCCTTACCGTGTCGAAACCCTTTACAATGAATGAGTTTGCCGGAATAAGCCATGTTTCTGAAATAAGAACAAAATTATAATATCTACAGTGGTGAGCAAGTTCAGCAAACCTAAGTAAAACAGACTTTACATTCCAATGTACTAGGCCGAAGGGATCGCACTTAAGCTTCTTATCTTTATAATTAAGCATTGTATACAGTAACTGAGTAGGTAATGAAAAATTACTGATCTGTATCAAAATTTAGTCTGTAGATTTATCTAACTTGGAATGAAAGTTAAGGGTATTACCTAATCTCTTAAGTAAAGTGTCTACATTGTCTGATTTCAATATTTGGTCCACCAGTCGAAGTATTTGTTCTTTGACCTTCTCTCCACAGAATCGGGATCCAGGGGGCCACATCCATGCGTGAGAGCTGGTAGAGTCGGTGGCCACCGGTGAGTTCACCATTGTGATTTCTCCCCTACTAGGGAAGAGGGGGGGGAAATTTTCAAGGTCTTCAATGGAATCGGAACGTTGCCACTTCCCTCATTACGGAGAACTGCTGCTCGGGCTTCAAAAAATGGAAAGTTGTCAAAAGCCATGATCTTGGAGATTTCTATTTGACGTTTGTACATAAGACAAGCCCGGTCCAAGGTTGCATGCGCCCCCTTACAGTTGACACATGCCTTAGGGTTAGGGCAAGGGTTATCGTTATTGCTTTTGTGATTGCCTGAACAAGTCAGACATCGAAGGTCGCCTTGACAGAATTTGCTGAGATGGCCAAAACGTCCGCAGTTGAAGCACATTCGGACCGACGGAACGTAGGGTTGAACTGGGTTTACTGTATGAAGAATCTTCAGCATCTCTGGCACCTTTTCACCTGTTATTTCCAGGCACAGATTTCGAGTCCACCCACTCTCTTGTGGACCTGTCTCGTCTTCTCAACCGGAACAGTTTCAACACCATTACATTAGATTATTAATTTTATTAAATTAAAAACTGCCAATGCACTAATATCTCATATATACAATATATTTTGTTTTTTACATATACCTTGTAGTGATAGAGGGATTTATCAAGACCAATTTTGCACCTATGCACAATGCAAAATTAAACAAAATAATTGGATGCGGTGCATTAACCGACGGTGTATTTAAACTAGAAGTGCATATAATAAATTTTAATACAGATACATATCTCGATTTGAATTTAAAGAAANGTGATAAAATTCGAGTTTCTGGCGTNATGCAAAGTACAAGTAACTAAACCTTTATGCGTTGAAAAATTTACACTAAAAAAATATTTACTAATTTATTAATGTATTTAATTATTATATTTTGTTCTTT
>NW_018021799.1:13128-26015 GCF_002006095.1 Pseudomyrmex gracilis
AAAAAAAATAAATATAAAATGTAATAATGATACTATATATATCAAAATCTTGAATAAAGACCCATGAATTTTCATAGATTTTATGCAACGTTTCACTTAACAAACTTTTGTGTAGAATGTAACGGAAAATGACAATATTCATCTATTGCACATTCTTGCATCTTTTAGCCCAACACTTGTTGTATATATTAGTTAATTTATTATTTGCAGTAAGCAAAAAAATATTGTATTATAAGTCTTCTATTTAATACTTTTATTTCTTTTCGTTAACATTTTTTCTTCTCAGTGTACTTCCTTTTAAATTTATATTCTTACTACCATATAGTGTGTCACGTAATATTCAAGCTTGTTATGTATTTGTTTATTACACATATTACTGAATTCATTGAAAATATAATTGAAATCATTGTATTTTATAAATAAACATATGTGATACTGTAAAAATAAAAATAAAAAAATAATAAATTTACTCTATTATAAAAATTAAACCAAAATAATTTGCAAAATGTATAATACATAACTTTTCTGTTCAAATTGGCGTAGTCTACCTTTACACTTCGGTTAGTTTATACACATTGTATATATAATTAATTATATATGTATTAATCTGATATTTGATGCTTTCGCAGTGTGTTCAGGTTGCTCTTACCTGAGTATCAGGTTGCTCTTTAAACCCTGATGAAGTGAGTTGTAATGTTCACGAAACGTCGGTATAAAAATGACACTAACGCGGTTCAAACCCGAACAACATCTTTGTATGTTAATATATGTATTACTTACATGTATATCTGTATTATTTATATTACTAGTGTACAAAATCAATAGCGCGCGCGTAGCGCGCGCCTGTGTTGTGCTAATACTAATATAAAAAAAAGTCCACACAAAATGATGTAATTGCATTTAAATCTGTAACAAGTATGTTGAAGCTTAAACCTTACGCAAAGATCGATAAGTTAACACCCTTAAGAGGGTACTGGAGACCGACAATAGAAACCTGTAAAAAAAAAAATCGACGTTTTTATAACCTAACTTTCTCCAATTTCTAGTTTTATTTACTGCATCACGTGAAAAATGCTTCTACAAAAGCAAATAAATATAAAAAACTATATAGTGCTTTTGAAAATGGGTATACAATGCTCTTTAGAACTCTTTTTTTCATGTATAATGATAACATGTAATAATCTATACTGTCATCACAAATTTTCCACTTTCTTATCAATTACATATTCAAATCATAATCTGAATGTCTTATTATATTCTTTTTTGTTGTACTTTTATCGCTAGCTAAGTTTCAGTACGTATATAAATTTACAAATAATTCTGCCACATGAATATATTATGAGGTTATAGAAAAAAACTTTATTAGTAAAAATTTATGCTAAGTTTCGACAACCAAAAGTAGCTAGCGAGAAATTTTTGCACAATTTATTTATTTCTGGANAAGCATTTTAGATTTAATGCAGTAAATACGACACCAGAGGAAAATTAAAAACGTCGGTTTACAGCTCTCTATTGTCGGTATCCAGTATCCTCTTAAGTCGCAACCACGCAACAGCACAGTTAGTTGCAAAATTAATAACTTTTAAACTAAAAGAGATAGAAGAAAACGGTTTGCGTTATAATCTTTAGCGCAACAAACTGCAAAATACCAGCCTAGTTCGAACTTTCTAATTTTAGTTATTAACAATCAATTGTTTAAATAATAGAAATCATCAAACTTTTACCGTGTGGTATTTTGCAACTAACCAATAGGAACTGAGATGTAAAAACCATTTTGCTCTAACTTTTACCGTTCTCGAGATATTCAATTTGTTAACTTTCACTCTTTGTCATAAATCGCAGAGTAGCCGATTGAAGGTACCTGCAAAATTAGTTTCAAGCTATCTCTTCTGGTTCTCGAGATATCCGCGATTTGCGAACAGGACTATGTATCGTTAAATATAGAATATTAAAATAAGTCAAATGCGTATATTTTTTTTTTCGTTATTCATTTTCTTTTATACGTGTATATATATATATTTTTTATATTAATTTGTATTAATAATTAGTGTATAAAAAAAGATTTACAATTTTAATTTTACTTAATTCATTTTCATAGATTGTATCTAAAGTAGCATCCCTGTTTTTTTGTGTCAACGCTAAACAATTTATATCTTAGACAGTTCTATTGTTACAGAAGTATATAATGAAATTAAAACAATTACTTTTTTATAAAAACAATTTTTTTCTATACTTCTATATCAATAGAATTGTTTAAGATACATAATAGTTTAGTATGTTGTGAACACACGATGCTCCTTTAGATACGATAAATGATAATGAAACAATTATATAACTATTATTTTAATTTTTTATTATAATTATTATTAATAGAGTCAAATATTGTTATTTTACATAATGTTGTAAATCTTTTTAACTTTTTATTCTATTATTATTATTATTTATTAGTATATAATCTCTCTCGTTTATTTTATTTATATANTTTATACTCATATTTTATGTGAAAATATTTTATTCAAACAACACAATATTTTATACTCATACTTTAATATTTTCTCATACAAATATTTTAGTAAACATGCATGTGTATTTAATATTATATTCTCATCTTACTTTCCTCTCAACATTTATATTGATATTAATTAAAGCACATTGATATCAAGAAGCATATAATTGATTGGAACTTAGTTGTGTTTTTCACATACCGTTATGTAGAGTGTCGATATAGTAGAATTCTATACGAAAGTGTCGTCACCTGTTGGCGGCAAAAGGCGAATCACGCTCGACCGTGTCCCACGACGTGGACGAAAAAAAGAATCTAGGTTTTCGGGAATTCGGACTTTACACCGAGATATCTTTGTTGGGACGGCACGGAGGAAAAATTTCGCGAAATACTTTTTTTCGTGCCTCGATCTCAACTTTCGATTGAGTCTAGGCCGAACTCGATCGGCTTAACCGTTGTTGAGATCGGAAAATCTCGAAACTCTCATTTGGCCATTTTCGCGTATAAGAGGCACGGGGTACCTCGCGCAGCGCGCGCGCACTTCGTTTGCGCATATACTTGGCGCGAGGCACTACCGTGCTTCTTGATCTATACAAATCAGCCATGTAGATTTTTATGTTTCTCCTTTTCTAGAAGAGACATCACATCTATAACATATCTATACAAAATAGCCATGTAGATCTTTATGCTTCTTCTTTTCAATGTGAGACATCACATCTATAACATATCTATACAAAATAGCCATGTAGATTTTTATGTTTCTTCTTTTCAATGTGAGACATCACATCTATAATTGGTAGATGTATGAAACTTTAATTTGTTTCACCTTTTATGTGAGACATCACATCTATAAATGACAACTATATAAGGCGATTTTTGCCAATCATTTATGTATATATACCAAAGGTATCACAGTATAGTTAGTATATATACAAACTATAGTTTGGTACACTGGTATATGTACCATACTACACTCTATCGTCAAAAATCACCTATTTATAACAGATAGATGTGTAGAACTTTAATTTTTTCTCTTCTTGAATGTGAGACATCACATCTATAAATTCTAAATGTTCAGAAACTTAATTTGTTTGCCATTTTCTATGTTTGACATTGCACAAAAAAAGATGTGTAATAAAATGTGGTAGAATAATAGACGGGCTACAGACGAAGGTCCACGTAACAAAACCTAACGCGCTATTTATAGTAGCACCTCATGGGTGGCATAAAAGACCACTTAATTAACTTATTAATATTTTTAATAATTATAATTTATTATAATGTAATTAATAAATAGTAATACTTTATATATTATACTTATAAACCCTAACTTTAATCTAATTTAATCTATTTAAAAAAATTGTAATAATTATTTCGAATATTTAACATCACAATATCAAAGAACTCTGCAATAGAAAAGTGTTTATTTGAGAAAGTTTAGACACATTTAACAAAATATTTTGCTAGCGAATGACTTGATCCATGATGTAATAGAAAAATATATATTTCACAATTTGTAGACGGTAGTACAGAAAGCAACTCTAATTATTATAAAAAATTATTAAACGACAAAATATAATTAAACTTTATTGCCATAAAACAAAGATTTACAAATGTTATCTAAACGATGACACATTATACATTTAAAATATGATACTTTCCGTTATTTACAAATTAAAAATATATGTTATGTTATTATGTACTTTTCTAAATACTGTCAGTCTCGAGAAAGCATTATTTCACGTTGCTACGTTACGATATTTACTGTTAATATTGGAAATCTGCAGCACATGTGACGTAAAATATAGGTTTTCAGTACTGGCAGTGAATATCGGAACGCAGCCGTTGTCGACTATCGTACGCAGCAAGCACAGAACGTAGCAACGTGCCTTTCTTTGCGGCCGGCTTAGTGGAAACGAGGCAGAACATAGTATGTTTGCACCGTTCCACGAGCCGAACAGCCGAGCGTGACGTCACGCACACGGACGGCGGTTCTCGCTTGTGTGTGTATCCCCACCACCTCGGTGCTCTCGGTGCTATTCTGCTGGATCTTGCACCATTGCTCTCAGGTGCCTCTTTGGTTGTACACAGACATTTAAGAAGTAAAAGTTTTGTTTGCATCACATATTATAGTACACATGTGGGCAGAGGAGGGAGGCTCCACTTTTCCTCCTGCATTCTCTCTCCGAAAAAATTTAACCAAACCTAACTTGTGTTACTACTATGATATATTGTCACTTTATTGTTTATTTGTGTGCACATAAACGGTGTCAAAATGAACGGTGCGCAATCGAACGGTGTGTAATTGAATAGTGCAACACTTTCTGTGTCTAACTGAACAGTGCGCATCTTTCTGTGTACAACTGAACGGTGCGCAATTCAACGGTGTCTAATTGAACGGTGCGCATTTTCTTCCGTGTCTAAAATTCTGTGTTTTTTTGCAACGTGTCCAATTGAATGGTGTTTAAGTGCACCGTTCCCGCGAGGAGAAAGTAGAATCCACAAGACGTATTACCTTAATTATAAATACTTTTTTGTAATATTTGGTTACCATAAAAACCATAATTTTCTAAAGTGTTACTATGTAATAAAATACAAATGTTTTGTATGCGACACTTGTGTAATTATACACAAAAAGTACCGACAGTATTATAATACTATCAATAGTTACTATTATGTACTAACAATAAAAGTCACATGTCGTTTGCAACTCTCTTTAAATAATTTTTTTGTTTTTTATTCAAAGTTAAACAAAAATAAATATCGGCTACAAGCGTTGCAAACAGCAAATAGAATGTACTTTATATAAGTTTAATTGTATTATGATTATTTTGTTACTTCGTACTTTTCATACTCTTTATGTGCATTTTGCGCAGATTTCGTCGTGAGTTTGTAAAAATGGTCTCTTGGTCGTGTCAATGCAGAATGCAGACTCTCATCAAGACTCCAAGACTCATCAAGACTCCAAAAAACGTTGCAGACAACAAAAGCGGCATCACAAACAAACAAATGATAACGACAATGTCTGGCGGTAATATTCAAAACCACCATCCAACAACAATAACGACAAACTTTATCGAAACTTCTTCTCAAACACCACGTTTTTCGATGTAAGACAAGTAATTTATCTAGATAGCCGACTGAGTGCAAGTTGTTGGCAACTTGTCACAAATATTGCTCATAAGTTTTCAGCAATGCAACAAAAAGGGTATTTTTTTTTAAATTTGTTTTTGCCAGCAACAATTTTTACAATATAATACAAGGAAATTCCAAACTAATCGGCAATATACTTAAAATTAAATTTTTATTAATTTGCCGTCAAACAGCGCGTAACACATGAGGACTCCACAAACTCTAAGCAATACATAAAAAGCAGTACGTAAGCATACGTATTGTCGCTAGGTTGCAGACAATACAAAACTGTGTTTTCAGAAAGCATTTCAAAATGTGAGAGGCTAGGGGTACTCACTCAGAAAGCACCCCGAATTGTGAGAGGCTAGGGGAACTCACTCAGAAAGCACCCCGAAATGTGAGACGCTAAAGGAACTCACTCAAAAAGCACCCCAAAATGTGAAAAACTAGGAAACTTACTCAGAAAGCATCGTGAAATGAGAAGCTAGAGAAACTCACTCAGAAAGAACTCCAAAATGTGAGAGGCTAAAGAAACTCACTCAAAACCCACACAGAACAGACCACTTTAATGGACATTTATTAGACATCTATGATAAAAATTAGGAACATCTAATAAACGTCTACGTTACCTCTCATAGATATCCTTTAGATATCTAGAGTCCACTTTTTAAATATCCAGTAGAAGTCTGTTCAATGTATTCTATAGATGTTTTGTGGTAATCCATGGAGATGCAGTAAACATTTTATAGAGATTTTTGAAATGATTATTACATATACAGTAATAAGTAAATACCTAACTACAAAAGTATAAAAGAATCCAGTCTTAACTTATCTTGACATTAGACTTATTTATTTCAATTAAAAAAGTACAAAGTTCATATTTTCGCGTCACATTAGTTAGTCGTTGGCAGTTATTGATTTTTTATGTATATTATATGCTGCTTATTAGTTCCTGTCATTCCGTTGCTACGGCGTACGAGCGCGCGAAAAAATGACAGCTCCGAGCTGTCATTTTGCATGTGGCTGCACGCTCATTCGTGGATCTTTATGCAAATCTCGCAAAATGGTAAAGGACTTTTCGACTCAGAATAACCCTTTCTGTCTACACACGAGCGGTTATACGGTCATTATCAGACACCCTGTATATATACGTGTATATAGATACACGTACAGTTTCCGCTCAACATTCTGGGAGTGGCTCGTATTGCCTTATTAATTTCTTAGTAATATAATTTATTTTATTTAAATTATTAATATATATAAAAGTAAATACTACATACAATAATCTTATATAAGTGTGTTTGATGTGTATGTGTATATTTCCTATATTATATACAACTCTTTATTGACCGGCCCAGTGGTTTCGCGGCCTGAGTGCGAGGGCTGCGAGTGGGAAGTCCCGAGATTGATGGTAGTGGGCCCAGTTAGTGAGCCTGGCTCAATTAGTGTGTGTTTGCATTCAACTAATGATTATTGAATAAATATAAAAAATAAATATTTTAAGTTTTTCTCACAAAATTAAGTTAATAATGATTACGTTTAGAAAACAATTTGATATTATAAAAGCGTTAAATAACAAAAGATTATTTTATAAAAGTGTATAGAGCCATTGGGACGAATTTTCTCAAGCGTCTTGTCAAAAGTATTATAGTAAGAAATGCTTTTATAAAAACAGCAAAAGTACTACATATTTATACAATTCTTGTTAATTGAATTGCATTATTTTATGTAAAAAGAGTTTAACTTTATAGAAAGAACAAGAAAAGTACTTTATAACCATTGTTATTATTTTTTAAATCGTGTCCACTATTACCACACAATTTGGAGCCTGTTCATGTTAATGTGCCTCTTCAAGCATGTTTTTTTTAAACTTCTGTTTTGCTGTAGCACAAGTTTGCGTCAGTTTTCTCACAAAAAACAAATCAGGTAAAATTAACATATTTATTTTTTAATGAGTATTATTATAACTTTACCAAAATGAGCTGCATCTTGAAAACAAAAAGAAAAATGTATAGTAAAGAGGCTATGTTCAAAGCTTTAGAAGCTGTAAAGTCTGGAACATTTATTAATGCAGCCAGCAGACTTTATAACATTCCTCGGTCATCAACTCACAGTAAAGTTATTAATAAATATAGCACAGATAAGCTACAATAGGTAACTGCAAACTTACAGTCCAGAACAGGCATACAGTAACTGAGAGCACACAATTCGGGACAGGCACACTAACTGGGAGCACAGTAATACATTCTTTTTGTCTCGAGGGGCACACTATCTGCAGCAAAATTTAACTTTTTCTATTAATATTAATAAAAATGGTAATATGTGTTATTTAAAAAAATATCTCAATAAAAAAGAAAGTCTAAAAAATGAGTATACATGTTTTTTTTTTTATATGAACTGGAGGTAAAATATTGTGTCAGTAATAAATATTTAAGAAAATTTATTTTATGATACACTAACTGGGCCCACTACTCGAGTCCACATTGTCGGATTTTTCCGGGCCGATCTCTTTTCAGTCGCGTTTATCGATTGAAAAGCGAACTGAATCAGACCTCCGAATGGCTCGTGGACATAAATAGATCGTGGATATAGAAGTGGAGTGTTAAAAAATATTGTAACACTGAGGGGAATCAATTAAATAATTAGTTAACTTAATGACGTAAATTGTCAGGCTCTATCTAACTTTAAAACTTAAAAAAAAAAAAATTGAAATTTTCAACTAAAAAAACTCACATATAAATTTATATGTGAACACATATATATGTACGCATATATATACAGCTTCTCTGCACAACATCCTGCAACGGCTCTTAATAGCCTTATATTCCTCACTTTGAATCAATTAAACTTCTTTTATCATTTTTTACAATATTTTATTATAATGTACTAATTAAAAAATACTTTTTCATAGAATATAATTTATAGTGTGTTTTAATTTTATACAGCAACAGTATAATCAAATAAAATGCGCTGTTTTGGAAGCAAAATGTAACAAGTTAAAGAGTCATTCGGCATTTGCGGTAGACAGGCCATTTTGCTGGCTTACTGCAGATACCCAGTACCAGTAAATCCAACACTAGTCCGTAATACTGAGCGATATAGGACGCACACTGCAGACCTACTATATAATCTTACATACCTGTTATTGTGACTTATATTTTCGTAAGTAATGACAACGTTGTTCTTTGCTGTCAATATAATTGGCGATGTTATGGTCTAAGGCTAGTATTATATTTCTGCGTTTTTTCTTAAGAGAGTACTGGATATCGACTATAGAGACCTGTAAACCGATGTTTAGTAGGATCGTAATTTCTCCGTATTTACTACCTCAAATGAAAAGTGCTTCTCCAGAAGCAATTAAATTATGCTAAGATTTGTATGAAGTTCTATTAGAGTGTCGGAAATGAGAATAAATTTTTTTACTTACAGTTTCCTATTATAACCTAAACATATTTTCATATTGTAGACTGGTTTTTAAGCTCTACACATCTACTTTGACTCTACTTCATACAAACTTACGACATAAAAGAATATTATGACACACTCAGATTATGATTAGAATGTGTACTTAACAAGAAAAAGCGATTCTTGTGATGATAGTATAAGATATCATATGCTATCATTATGAATAAAAAAAAAAAGTCAAAAGAGCATTATATATCTATTTTCAAAAGCGCTATATAGTTGTTTATATTTTTTTGCTTCTATAAAAGCATTTTTTATATGGTGCAGTAAATAAAATTAGAAATTAGAGAAAGTTAGGTTATAAAAACGTCGGTTTACAGGTTTCTCTAGTCGGTATCCAGTACCCTCTTCAATCTTAAATGTTATCTCTTGTGAGGGGCACCTTGCTCTAAGGTAGTGTAACAAAGGTGTCGCACACTTTCGGCACGTCTATTTTAAATTAGATTAAAACTCTACTCACCAATCTGATAGTTGGGCGCCAAAAACATGCATTCACACGCCGTCTCAAAATATACAGATATAATCATTTCGGTATCCACAAAATATCAACTAGAATTGACGTGACGGCAATTATGCACAGCAGCTCACAAGGAGAGGTCGCGACGTTGCGTTGTATCAATCAATTTGAACAAAATTTATAGGATCAATAGATGACTATGTGGAGTATTGCAGGGTAGTAATAAGATGCACTACTCAAGCATTCGCGAGAAAATCGAATTTGAAAATTGTGAGATACCTTATGAGGATATAAAATAGACGTTTAATCGAAGAGTGCGTAGCGTAGCGGTAGCGTACTACATTAGTAGTGTCGACGCTGCTGGTTTGAGTCTCGATATACTTTTTTTCAAAATTCTACAATATGATCTAAATGTAAGTAATATGTTTTTTATTTATTTATTGTATGTTATAAAAGTGCATTTTTCTGCATAAGAAATCCATGATCAAGAGGCACGGTAGTGCCTCGCGCCAAGTATATGCGCGAACGAAATGCGCGCGCGTTGCGCGAGGTACCCCGTGCTTCTTATACGCGAAAATGGCGAAATGACATATCGAGATTTTCCGATCTCAACGGCTAAACCGATCGAGTTCGGCCTAGACTCAATCGAAAGTTGAGGTCGAGGCACAAAAAAAAGTATTTCGCGGTTTTTTTGCTCCGTGCCTTCCGAACGGAGATACCTCAGTACAAAGTCCGAAATCTCAAAAAACTAAGTTTAAGAAACTTGGTCGTCGTTGTCGGACAGCGTACAGTTGATCAAGCGTCCATCGCCTCTTGTCGCCAACAGGTGACGACACTTTCGTGTAGAATTCTACTATATCGACACTCTACATAACGCGGTAATGTGAAAAACACAACTAACCCAGATAGCCATGTGACGGCACCGTGACGCCACTGCGACCGCACGCTGTGGCGCACGCGTGACAGCATGAGTATGTCCAGGTACAGTGCGGAGCACCATATCGTGCGCCGTGAGGAGAAGTAGTTCTCCTCCGGCCGCCTCCTACTATCACGCGCCAGCGGCCCGAGATTTAATCGATATTTCGGCACGGTTACCGATGATACATACCGACGCGATTACCAATATTACCGACAGTTATATGTTACCATAATATTATCGCGAACATAGACCCAGCAAACATCACGTGTCAGCACGCCGTGAAAGCATGCCATGTGAACAATATATTGGTACAGTGTTGTTCAGTGATGCCACGCGTTGGTATGCTAGCAAACTGATATCATGGCATGCTAAAAATAATGAGATAAATGACGACAGAGGTCGACACTTTTCAATTGGCGCGCATTCTGCTTGCACAAAGCTTGCATAGAGTGTTAAGCGTAACGTGTCGTCGCGATGCTTGCTAGATGAACTTGTATCTGGCAGTCACAGAGACATCACGCTATGAAAGCATGCTTGCATAATGCCGGCACGTTGCCACCATTTTGTTTGCTGGGGAAAAGATTAACTCTGCATGGAAAGTGACTTTGATAATTTATATCAAATATTTATTTATTTAAATATTAGCTTTTACGTGGCATGAGAAACTTACTTACGGTAAATGTAAAAAAGTAAAATATATTTAAATAAGAGAGTATAAAATTATGATAAATGTCATAGTGAACTAATTATTAAAATATTAAGAACAAAAAAATGAAACACTAATAGATTTTTATAATTAGCGTTAACTTTTCTTTAAAATATCAAGAATAAAAACTAGTAAAACAGTAATAGTTTTAAACTAAGTAATATGAAATGGTTATAAGAGCCGTTCTCAGGATGTTGTGCGGAAATGTGTGTGTATATATATATGTATGCATATATATAAGTGTTCACATGTAATTTTTTACACGTGAGAATTGAAATTTCAATTACATAAGATGCTTGGTGTGCATCACATATATGACTGACCTCGTATACCCCCCTAACAAATTTTAAAATATTGCAAAAATAATATGTGATTGAAATTTCAATTCTCACGTGTAAAAAATTACATGTGAACACATATATATATATATGCATACATATACACATATACACACACATTTCCGCACAACATCCTGAGAACGGCTCTTATAACCATTTCATATTACTTAGTTTAAAACTATTACTGTTTTACTAGTTTTTATTCTTGATATTTTAAAGAAAAGTTAACGCTAATTATAAAAATCTATTAGTGTTTCATTTTTTTGTTCTTAATATTTTAATAATTAGTTCACTATGACATTTATCATAATTTTATACTCTCTTATTTAAATATATTTTACTTTTTTACATTTACCGTAAGTAAGTTTCTCATGCCACGTAAAAGCTAATATTTAAATAAATAAATATTTGATATAAATTATCAAAGTCACTTTCCATGCAGAGTTAATCTTTTCTATGTTCGCGATAATATTATGGTAACATATAACTGTCGGTAATATTGGTAATCGCGTCGGTATGTATCATCGGTAATCGTGCCGAAATATCGATTAAATCTCGAGCCGCTGGCGCGTGATAGTAGGAGGCGGCCGGAGGAGAACTACTTCTCCTCACGGCGTACGATATGGTGCTCCGCACTGTACGTCCGCGCTATGAAGTCACTGTGACGGCACGCCGTGCCATCGCACTGCGGTCATAGTGCTTTCACAGTGTTATCACAGTGCTTTCACCGTGGCATCACTGTGCGGTCAAAGTGGCGTTATGTGTGGTTTTCGGAATTTACAGGAATTGTGATGTTAGATTTATTCTTAGGCAAGTTTTTAATTTAATTTGTTTTTTTTCGCTGAATTGGTCGCACTAGTTCAGAGTTTATTTGTTTCATTCCATATTGGAAGGAAAAAATAAACTCTGAACTAGTGCAACCAATTCAGCGAAAAAAAACAAATCAAATTTAAAATTTGTCTAAGAATAACACAAATCACAAATCACAAATCACAAATAAATAAATCACAAATATTACAGACAATTTTTTTACTTAAATGTTTCAATAAAATACTTTATTATATATTACTGAGATACATACTTATTAACAGCACATAAAATATAACACAAAATATATTATATTGTTTACAATATATTGTAATATAATGTAGTTAATAACTTTCTATATCACTCGTAATAATAACAATAATATAACGTAGATATAACTAATAACATAATAACATAATTATTACTATAACTAATAACATAAGTAAATAATATATAATCTCGATGCTAATAAGTCTGCAGTAACAAATATTCTGACTGCCACAATGAGAATATTGAAAATAACCTCGCCAAAGCACACACTTGTAAGTCACAGTTAGTAA
>NW_018021799.1:27200-40104 GCF_002006095.1 Pseudomyrmex gracilis
CCACGGTGAAAGCACTGTGATAACACTGTGAAAGCACTATGACCGCACGTAGTGCGATGGCACGGCGTGCCGTCACAGTGACTTCATAGCGCGGACGTACCTGGACATACTCGTGCTGTCACGCGTGCGCCACAGCGTGCGGTCGCAGTGACGTCACGGTGCCGTCACATGGCTATTTGGGTTTCTATGCAGTGATTGCACAGGGATGCCACTGTGAACGCACGCCGTGACTGCACGGTGTGCCTTCGCGTGCGGTTGCACGTTTGGCTATCGGGGAAGTTACAATCAATTATATATTTCTTGATATCAATGTGCTTTAATTAATATCAATATAAATGTTCAGAGGAAAGTAAGATGAGAATGTAGGATTAAATACACATGCATGTTTACTAAAATTTGTATATAAAATATGAGTATAAAATATAAAATATAAGTATAAAATATTTTAGAACAAGTTATAATCAATAACGCAACGTGAATGTGCTTGTTGTGTTATTATTATATGTTATAGTCGGCTTGATAGAAAGAAGACGGAATATGATATATTTTGCATGCACTCTTTCGTAGCTGAGCGCATACGGACAACAGTTTTCGCTTGTGTGCGTATCTCTCCATCACCTCGGTGCTGTCAGTGCCGGCCGGTTCAATTTTCTCAACACTGCTTCTATGTGTGGTTAACATAATGTTGATTAACACAAAAAGTTGAAAACATTTATAGTATTGTTATTTTATTTATAGTGGAAAAAAATACAAAAAGAATAATTAAGACACAAACAAGTAAAACACAAACAATTAAGTTATATATTATAAGTTATATATTAAGTTATATATTATATATCAATGACAAGTAAAACACAAACAAGTAAAACACAAACAAGTAAAACACAAACAATTAAGTTATATATTATAAGTTATATATTAAGTTATATATTATATATCAATGACTGTAACAATTTTAATTATATGTTGACACAAATGTTCAGAGGAAAATAAGATGAGAAGCAAATATAGAAAATTGAATTGAATACATATGCATTATTATTTTTGTATTATTGTTTATTGTATATTTTTATATACAAAATATAAATATCGAGTAAAATAAATGAGAGAGCTAATAAATGAATAATAATAATTAAATAAAAAAGCAAAAAGATTTACAACATTACAATTAATTAAACAACATAGTAATAATTATATATAATAAAAATTAAAATATTAATTATATTGTTGCGCACGCGGCGTCGCAGCGGCGCTTCCGCCAGACTCCGCGATTCGCGCACTCGGCCGCGGAAATAAGAGTACGCGGCTTGCGATAAGGCTCTTTATTACAAACAGAACTAAGACTAGAAGTACAAGGAAACGGACGAGTCGTCCGTGACGCGTCGTGACAAATTCGCGAACCCCGAACTTCTCTTCTTCTCAACAAAACGGTCGCCCGGCAACCGACAGCCGAACCGAGCGCGCGCCGTCACGTGAGTGCCGCCAAACTCTCTTCCTCCCGCAACTGTGTGTCGCGTATCGCGTTTGCCGTATTACCGTTCCGACGACTCGAATTCCGGTAATTATATTACGGATTCGACGCGGCGGTAAAGCCGGTGGTCGGTCACGTAGCATGTCAGCTTTGCGTTGCTGAGTTTGTGCGTTCGCGTGTTATGGGATTTAAATAGTGTAAAGATCGCTCTCTCTCGTGCGTTCGCAGAAGTCAGTCGCGTTAATCGTCCCGAAATTTGTGCCGTCTAATTTCTTTGTGTTGTAGCGCCTGAATTCATTGTTTCGCGTTTATTAGTTCGCGTGCGTGCGAGTACCGTGTAAAGTCCGGAGTCGAGCCATTGTTTTGCCGCATTCCGCGCTTATCTTGTGTATGTTGTGCGCGCTAGAGACACACCGGCGGTCGCACGGCCCGAGGCTATGTACTTGCGTTCGGAGATTCCCGTAAATAACGAGACCACTCTTAAATTGTTTACGCTAGTGGAAGTATCGCGCGAGTAGGTGGATCGACGCGGCCATCGATTTCAGCAGCCGCCGGGCCATCGACGGAGGCCTACCGTAAACCGTAGATTTCATAGATCGGATCACCGCGCCGTGCCGGCCCGTTGCCGGATCTTGCTTCTTCTCCGTTATCTACGGGCGTATGCGACGGCCGACTCCGCGACTCCGGCTCGAGATTACCGCCCTGTCATGTACAATGCCGCATGTAATTATCAAATATACTCCATCGATATTTTCTTATATATTTCTGTGTCAAAACTAAGTTTCTTTCTCCTCGCCTGAATACGCCTCCCGAACCCCGCCTCCGTTTTCGAAAGTCTGAGCTGCCGAATACTTCCGTGAGAGTTACCGTCACGTCCTAGCTGCTAATCAGTATCTCTAATTTGATATCAATGAGTTTATGCGGTGTGATCTTCACCTGGCGCCCAATCTTTGGTCAGTATTCCTTTCTGTGTGTGTCACTTGAATTCTGGAGTTATCAGACGGACGTGCCGAAGGTGTGCGCAATATTCTCGTTATACCATCCGAGACGAGAGGCTTAGAAAAAAACTGGCAAGGTTGCTCACAATACACACATATATATATATATATATATATGTATGTACTACATACATACATTATCATTACCCTTATGTCACACATATAGGGTGCTTTCCAGCTACATACACAGGCAATAGTGGAAAAAGAGAAAGGTTAGGAGGAGATTAGGAGTGATTGCAGCGGGAGAGAGAAAGAAAGAAAAGAATGTGTAAATAGAGGATGATAGGATAAAGATTCACTGATAGAGATGGGATGAAGAGAAGTTGACTATGGTGAAAATAATGAGAAGAGGGGAACAAGGGGAAAAGGGAAGACCGTCGGAAGAAGGATTGGTAGGTGGGGAGAGGGGAAGATAGGGAAAGAAAGAGGGACAGAGGTGAGGAGAAAAAAGGGAAAGAAGAAAATGTGAAAGTAGCGTTTTGAAACGTGGCAGAGCTTAAGATTAAGGATAAAAGTTTTTGGTCTGGGTTGAATACGAGGAGAAGAGGAAGAGGATATAAGAAGAGAGGAAATTGTTAGGGCGATTGGAAAGATTGGAAAGAGGGGAAGGCGGCAGAGAGAGATGGTATACCGGCGGAAGTGTGAAAATATGGAGGGAGGAATATGCAGGATTAGGTGTGGAACATTTGTGGAAGGATATGAAAGGGAGAGGGGTGGATTAATGAATGGAACGAGGATAAAGGTTTTTAACAATATCCGGAGGTCTATTAGAAGAAAGAAAGAAAAAACAAAAAGTTAACTTAATGACGAAAATCGTCAGGCTCTATCTAACTTTAAAGTGAGGAATATAATTAAGGCTATTAAGAGCCGTTGAAAAAACAAAACTTCGAAATCTGTTTTATTATAAATTATTTGGTTATTTAAAAAAAAATAACACAATACAATTAAATTTTTTAAAGCAAATAATAGAAGAAAATAATAAATTTTTAAAAGAGAATAATATTTTTAATTCTTATAAATATATATATTGTGACGTGACATTTTTTATGTCCGTCACAAGGATTTGTTTCCGGCCGGCACAGGAGGCGGTGAGCTCGCGTTTCCCACTATTTTAGGGAGAGCGGCTCGTTAGATTATAGAGCGCGAGCAAATGCGCTTAGTTGGCGTAATATTCTGTCTTATCTGACCATTATGTTAATTGCCGATCATTGTGTAATATTTTTCTTTAGTTTCAGCGTTCTGATTTATAAAATGTGCGAATGCGCTGCATTCTATATGATAATTGTATACTCTGCGTGCCGCTGAGCGGCTGTTGCGCGGATAGAAAATAGGGCGGAGAGAGAGCAACGCATGGTGCGGAAACGACGATCCGGGAGGAGCGACGAAGACGGCGAGCAAGGATAACCCGCGGTGCAGGGCCGTAGAACGTCGGAGATATGGCAAGTTCGGCGATGAATTTGGCAGAGGACCCAAAGAAGGAAGAAGCTAGCACTCCGATCTCTAAAACCGGAGTCGGAGCTTCCTACAGGGTAACGACTCCCCCGATATTGAGAGGTGAGCCTCAACAAGCTTACCTCCGGGAATAATCGGAGCAAAGAGAGCCTGTTACCACTGGAAAAGGGCCCGAGCCGTCATTGTGCCGAACGACACGTGGATGCCGTCAATCAAAGCGCCTAGAAAGATTGATGGTGATTGGCTCAGCTACTTAGCGCGAAGGGCAGCGCTAAGCGAAGGAGCAAACTGCCGAAGACGACACGCTCATTGTTGCGAGTGCCGTGGAACACGTTAGTTCACCGCCATAAGTGAGTGACAGTGCCGCACAAGATATCTGGTGCCGGTTGATCCCGAGCAGGACCGAGGGAGCCTAGCGGAGAAACCATCCCGTAAAAGAAAATACGTAGCTGCCGGTTCCGAAAATTGGAGCAGGAGAGCGGATCGCCGCACGTAAGTCGTTGATTCTCTCTCTCTCGCCCGTGTTGCCGCAATATCTTCACGCCGAATCGAATCTCGTCGAGACAACTCGCGAGCTCGATGTCGCGTGCGTATTATCGTGTGAGTTCTTTTTTTGAGTGAGATATTGTTCATGAATTAATACCGAGTAAAATTGCGTCATTTTTGCTGCTCTCTCTACCGTACGGCCGCAACAATCCGGGCCTCGCCGGGCTCGTAATAGCGTGAATTATGTGTCGTTCAGTATTGTAATTTTTGTTTCCGCGTGTTCTCGTAATTTAGTTACTTTGTGTCGCATTCGGAAGAATAATGTGTAATTGTGTCGAGCCGCGTATTGCCGTCATACTTTATTATAAAATATAGAACGAGCGATCACAGTTATTTAAGAATTATTTCAGAACTCGATGTTGAATTCTTTCGGTGCCGTGCTCTTTGTTTTCTATTGTTATCGACGGTGTGCACGCGTAAACACATTCCACGGCGCCGGCTCATCTCGCGGTTATCTCCGGGATAAGTATCTGCGCGCGCTAAGATCGCCGTCGCGCTAACAGGGCCGTAGCGAGCGCCCGGGTACCGGCGATCCAACCGAGAGTAATAAAATTATACTGAATTGAGTGCCGCCTTGTTCTATAATAAACGCATGTTAATATTTTATATAATATCAGGTGATTTATTATGTGTGTGCTCTGTGGGTAAGTTTCTCTACCTAATAATTGCCGCCTCCTGAACTCACGCCTCTCCGTTGAAAAACTATCTAACTGAGCTTCCGAGCGTAAGTGCCGTCACGTCACAATTATTTTGGAGAAACAAATCTTTCTGGAGTAGAGTAATTGAATTCGGCGTGTGCAAGCACGCCTGGCGCCCAACTAAGAAATTTGGTAAGTAATCTTTGGAAATAAACTTTGAACAGACGTGCCGAAGGTGTGCGACACCGTCGTTACACCACCATAAAACGAGGTGTCCGTCACAAATTGGCGCCCAACGTGGAGTCTTGTTGGAAAAATTGAAATCAGATAATGTCTCTTGAATAAATTATCTAAAGGCCACGTTGAAAATTAAGAATTATACACGTGTTTTCATAATCTTTAACCAAGGCCACGTTGCAAAATATGATTTAAAAGTGGCAAATAAGAGTTAATATAATAAAATTAATTGTATATAATTTCTTGAAAATTTTAATAAAAGGCAAAATAAGAAATATTGTAACGAGGCGTCTATGGAGAGAAGCTTACTCGAGAACTGTTGAACTATGTTGCCGTAATAATTTATGCAAATGGTTCACTATTGATACTATTGAATGTTAGTCGAATTATTGCTTATTGTTATGATATGTTATTTACTTGTGATATATCCTGATTATTATTTTGTTGTGCATGAGTGATATATTGATCTTGTATTAATGTTTTTATGTTTTATTTTTTTGTTGTCTGTTAATGAAAATTTTCTTGCAGCTAAATCGCGTCAATGATAAAGTGAATTATCGCGGAGTGCGTGTACTTGATATTTTGGTGCGCCGCGACCTATTTCATCGCGAGTGAATTGTTTCCGCGAGAGTTAGTGAGAAAATTTTCGGGTATGCCGAGTCGAAATTTTGAGGGGAATATTCTCTTCGAGTTGGAATAAATTTCGGTTGGATATTGCCGTTCTTCGATTTCGAGGGAAGTTAGAATTTTCAGAAAAGACCGTGTTTGTGTAACTTGGGCCGAAGCTGTTAACTTATCTCTATTCTTCGTATAGTGTTTATTTTGATCTTTGGTATTACTTTCTGCTGAGTAGCGACTTTGGGATAGCGAGTTATTATTCATCCGACGTGTTGTGATTGCCGTTTGAATTCCTCGAGCCTTGTCAGCGAATATAATATAATCAAAAGATAGAATTGTTATTGGAAGTCGACTTTGTTTATGACAAGTAGGTTGAATACATTGAGTCGTACCTAATTTATTGCCGTATTTATTCCAACCTTATATTATTGTCGAACGATTGCTGACTTTGACGAGAGATTATCATTCGCTGGAGGTGCCGTGTTTATTTCCCGTATTGTATTATTGAATTTCGCGAACTGTGAGTTTCGGGATAGTGAGCTGCCCTTTGTTGAGATTTATCGTGTTATCGTCTTGAATTTCGCGTAGGTTGAGCAAGCCTGACCGTGAATATAATCCGGATAGGAAGAGATAGCGAGGTAAACCCGCTAGACCGTCTCTCTCTACTTTCGTTGCCGATACTTGTTTGAATTAAAAAATTTTTTTTTTTTTCTCTCTTGCGATGGCTACCGAATCAAATAGCTGGATTTACGCGCTAACCCACGACCAATTAATTGAAGAAATGGCGAAACGAGAGTTAGACCGTGGCGGGACCGTGCCGACCTTGCGGGCGCGTTTATTACGCTACGAGCGTTACCGCGCGCGCGGGAAAGAACCTCCACCTACACCGGAGTCACCAACCGGCAGATCGCGATCGCGGTTGGAGGTGCCGGACGCGGAGGACGAGGCGATGCGACCGGACAGTCCCTCCAGCACGCAACTCGCCCACGCGGAACCGGCCATTGTCCGCGAAGAGTCGCCGGCCACTCGGGGGGAACATGCCGTGGCGCGTGGAAATTCCCCGCTAATTCAGACCGAGCGAGTTATAATTCGGGAAAACCCTCCCGTGGCCCGCGCGGAACAGATTGTTATGCCGAAAAATTATCCGACGGCTCGGACGAGACCTGTCTTTATGCGGGAAAATTATCCGACGGCCCAGACGGAACCGGCCTTGGGCCGGGAGAATTTCCGACCGGTACGAACGGGGCCTACACCTACACGGGAGGAGCCTCTCTTCAGGCAAAACGAACACCCGGACTATTATAGCCGTGTCAATTGGTCGGGATTTGTTGAACCCCCGTCGGAGAGTGTACGATTTCCGCCGACATCTCCGCGGTACGGCCTGCCGTACGACGATTCGTTTGGAACGTTGCGTCAGGGATACGGAGCTTCGAGAGCATACGAGGTCATGCGGCGGTGGAACTTAAAATTTTCCGGTGCGCGAGGTAGTGATGCCGAAGCATTCCTAATGCGAATTGAAGAGGGTCGGTCGCTTATTCCCGTGTCGGACGAGGATCTTTTCCGCTGTCTGCCGTTCTTTCTCACGGGCTCTGCTCTCTATTGGTACCGCATAAAGAGAAACCAGCTGGCGATCATGGGGTGAATTTGTTCTCGCGTGGAGAGCACGGTTCGGAGACCCAGACTACGCGTTCGCGCTGGGGGATGAGGTCAGACGCCGCACGCAAGGCGAACACGAGCCAGTTGCCGAGTATCTAACGTGCATGCAGGCATTATTTGAGCGGTTGAATCCACCATGGCCGCTTGCCGAACAACTTAACTGCACGTTTCGAAATCTCTTGCCGCGATTGCAGACTTCGATCAACAGAGACAGCTTTTACGATTTTGTATCCCTCGAGAGGTTAGCTATAAGGGCCGAAAGCACACACAACTCGGCCAGACGGTACCAACTCCCACCGCCACCGGAGAAATCGCTGATTCCCGAGCTAGCGTATAAGCCACCGAAGAAAACTCGCGCGAATGACAATTTAGCTGCCGCGGGTATTACCGAAAGTAAGACAGGGGGGCCTAGGAATAAAAATAATTCGAAGGCTTCTCCCGCTAATACGAGGCGTGACCGACCGAATCCAGCTGAGCGAACCGAGCGGAAATGCTGGAATTGCGGTGAGACGGGACACTTAGCGCGCGGGTGCACAAAAGAGCGGAAAACATATTGTTACCGATGCGGCAAGGCGGGAGTTACCGTAAAAGAGTGCCCGAAATGCTCGGGAAAGGGGGAAGGGAGTGCGTAGACCGAGTCCCTGCAACTCCGCCGCGAAAATGGAAGGCTCGCGTAAAAGAAAATCTAGTTGCCGAAAATGGATTTAAGCGAAGAAAATTGAATGATTCTCGTGTGTCTCGTGGGTTCGATGGAGACAGTTCATATGTCACCTTTGACTGTAATGCCGTGTCTTCGTAACGTTATTTTTCAGTTCAAATAGGTAACTATACCCTGCCGGCTTTAGTCGATTCAGGATCAAGTAGAACTATTTTTGGTCGTGAAGGTATCTCAATCGTTAGAAACCTCGAGTTACAGGCAAAACAAGTACGAGGCTGTCAAATTAGAACTGCGAACGGACAACTTGCTAGGATAAAAGAGAAGGTCAACGTGCCGATTACCTTAAAGAATAGAAAACGAACTATTTCTGTTTGTTTGTTGCCGGATTTAGCGGTACCTTGCATATTAGGTGTTGATTTTTTATGCCGATTCGGAGTAGTTTTGGACTTTGGCTCAGCGTCATGGTCGTTCGCGCAGGATAAAGGCGAAAAATATTCGTTCGACTCCCTTGACGTCAACGATCAAGTATATAGCGGAATATCAGAATTAACGCAGTCGGAGGAAATTCAGCTAGCTGAATTTTTAAAGAACAAGTTGCCGGCCACAGTAGATAATCCGGGTGTAACAAATCTCACCGAACATCGGATAGACGTGAATAACCATCCGCCTATCAGACAACGATGTTATCTCGTGTCGCCTAAAGTGCAAGAGGCGATTCGGGACGAGGTGGATAGAATGTTAAGTGCCGGAATTATCGAACCGTCGTTTAGTGACTGGTCGAATCCGATAGTCATGGTGAAAAAGCCTAATGGAAAGTATCGTTTTTGCTTTGATTTCCGCAAAGTAAATGACATGTCAAAAAAGGATGCGTAACCGCTGCCGAATATGACTGGCATACTCGACAAATTAAGGGCAGCGCGTTACATTTCAACCATTGACCTGAGCCAAGCATACTTCCAAATTCCGCTCGCCAAGGATAGTCGCGAGATTACCGCGTTTAGTGTTCCGGGAAAAGGGTTATATCACTTTACCCGCATGCCGTACGGACTTACAGGGGCACCTGCCACCTTCCAACAATTATTAGATAAATTAATTGGCCCCGAGATGGAACCTCACGCATTCGCGTATTTGGACGACATTGTCGTCGTTTCAAAGAACATCTACAGTGGTTAGAGCGAGTTCTAGGAAAGATTTCTGCTGCCGGACTTACGGTGAACCCAGATAAATGCGAGTTTTGTAAGTCGCAAGTGAGATACTTGGGATTTTTGGTACAAAAGGAAGGCCTTACCGTAGATCCCGAAAAGGTTTGTCCAATCTTCGAATACCCGGTGCCGAAAACTCTGAAACAATTACGACGCTTCTTCGGCATGGCGTCCTAGTACCGCCGTTTCATACCCCAGTTCGCTACCGTGACCGAACCGTTCACCCGGTTATTAAAGAAAAATCAACCTTGGTGTTGGGGGGAGGATCAATCGAGCGCGTTTAAGATCAAGGAATATCTTATGTCAGCGCCCACCTTATCTTGCCCTGACTTTTCGTTGCCGTTCGTATTGCAAACTGATGCAAGTTCTGTTGGATTAGGTGCCGTTTTAACGCAGAATGTAGGGGACACGGAACATATCATCGCCTTTGGTAGTCGTTCTCTGAGTGATGCCGAAAAACGATATTCAGTAACGGAGCAAGAGTGCCTAGCCGTCGTCTGGGCTATCCAAAAATTTCGACCCTACTTGGAGGGGTATAAATTTACTGTCATCACTGACCATAGCAGCTTACGCTGGCTACATAGGTTGAAAAACCCCACAGGTCGACTGGCGAGATGGGCACTCGAGCTACTTGAATACGACTATGAAATAATTCATCGTAAAGGCGCCTTACATCATGTGCCTGATGCGCTGTCCCGTATGTACGAGGGAGAAAACGATTCTTTCTTAGTTTCTGCCGCGATTAATCATGACAATGAGGTTGTCGACTCTGAGACAGACGGTAGTGAAGCCGGTGATAGAGATGCCGATGAAATCGTTGAGGAGGGACAGATCCATTCCACCGATCCCTGGTATTGTAAGCGATTTCGAGAAGTTAGAAATCGTGTTAAGCGTTTCACGGACTGGCGAATAGTAGACGGTCATCTCTACTACTTACGTCCACGACCTGTGGTTGCCGAAGTTGCCGAGGATTTGGATAGGTGGAAAATGGTATTACCGAAAGAGTTACGCAGGGAAGCGATGGTAGAAGCACACGATGACCCTCAGGCTGGTCATTTAGGGGTAGACAAAACATATCAACGGCTGCTGATAAACTATTACTGGCCAAATATGTTTAGGGAAGTTGCCGCATATGTAAAGTCTTGTATAATCTGTCAACAAGTTAAAGTAGAACAAGCCAGTCCGGCTGGATTGATGGGACATCGGATAGCCGATGGTCCCTGGGTCGTTGTTGCCGCCGATATCATGGGTCCGCTCCCTCGGAGTAAGGCTGGATTCGCTTATATCTTAGTGATTCAAGATCTGTTTACCAAGTGGGTGGAATGCCGCGCTCTTAGAGCCGCCAATGGCAAAAATATCTCGGAAGCGTTAGAAGATCTCGTCATCGCTCGTTGGGGAACTCCGCAATTTTTATTGACGGATAATGGGATCGAGTTTGTCAACAGGACGCTAAAAGAATTTGCCGAATCACATGGTATTAAGCACACCACGGTGCCGCCATACCATCCACAGGCGAATCCAGTAGAAAGGGTGAATCGCATATTCAAAACCATGATAATAGCTTTCCTCGATAGAGATCATCGTGAGTGGGATCTCCATTTACGAGATTTTTGTTTCGCATATAATACCGCATATCATTCGTCCACTGGCGCGTCCCCAGCTTTTCTGAATCTAGGTAGAGAGTTGTTGCCGTTACGTTCCCTAAAGAAACGCCTCACCGAGGTGAACGAAGTTGCCGAACAACCTCCGGCAAACTGGATAGAGCGGAGAAACAGACTATCCGTGTTGAAAGATTGGGTGACGGAAAATCTAGAAAACGCCTATCGAAAGCAGTCAGACACGTATAATAAACATCACAGAGACGTATCATACCACGAGGGTGATCTTGTATGGAAAAGAAATCGTATCTTGTCTTCTGCGACACAAAATATTGCCGCTAAACTCGCACCGAAATATCAGGGTCCGCACCGCATTAGTAAGAAAATATCGTCAGTGGTATACGAATTAGTAAGTTTGGATTACGAATCACTGGGCCGAGTTCACGTAAAAGATCTTAAACCGTATTGTGAACCGGACGAATAATTGCTGCCGAAAATTTCACTAGTATTTTTATTTTCTTTTTTTTTATTTTTATTTCTTTTCTTTTTTTTTGTTTGTCTCTTCATAATAGTAAACCTTGGTTAAACAGTTCCCCCCAGTAACAGTATGTCACTCCACCCCGCCCTATTTTGCGTAAACCTGGTTGTTGGTGAAGGTTCCAAGCAATTATATTTTCCCACAGAAAAAAGAAAAAAAAAAGGAAAAAAAATTACTGCCGAAATGGCCAAAAAGAGGCCGGAATACTGGGACGACAAGCCAGACAACTTAGGCAAAGGTTGGAACCGGGGCATCCGGAGAGCCCTCTTCCGGATGGGCTGTCCCGCCTCGGAAATGAGAGAAAAGGAACGAAAAGAACGAGAAAGAATGGAAAGGGAGAGACAGGAGAGACAGAGGAAGGAGCGGAAGGAACAGACTCGTCGAGAGAAGGAGAAAAGAGAACAGAAGAAAAGAGCGCGAGAGGAGTGGGAACGGACAAGGAAGGAGGGGAAAAAGAGTGTACAACCCACACTGGGTTAGCGTGACCCGGTAAGTTTCTCGCGTCGATATCTTTGGTCAGATTCAACCAATTTAAACGTTTTTTTTTTTAATTTTATGGCAAAAGACTCACAATTACGATGGTTTTAGCCAAAATTATTAATTTATTATAGGAAACGAGATAATTTGTAATATATAAAAAGTAATTTGAAAATTTTTCACAAAATTTGCTTTTTTTCAAATAGCTGTATTTTTGTGAAAAAAAATAAATTACTTAATAAGATGGTCAATGTAAAGCTGAGAAGTTGAACTTTAAGATGCTTCAATCCGTTTTTTGATTCATTCAAAAAAGTATATTTTTTCGAAGAGTTGAAAAGTGCTATTTTTAAACTTCTCTAAAATGGATTATCGTAACTCTAAAACTTTTGCAGCTCGTATCTTTCGACAGATTCAACCAATTTAAACGATTTTTTGTATTTAAAAGAAAAAAGCTCTAGATTATAATTATAATAATTACAAACACGTATTTATGCAAAAAATCAGAAAATTTTTGAAAAATAAAAAAAATGATGAATTTTATATATTTTTGTATATACAAGTCGATATAAACTCAATGAAATAACAAGAAAACTATATATTTTTTATATAATTTATTTATATCATAAAAAAATATTGCCATATTATTAATCTTACAAGTATCAAGAGGCACGGTAGTGCCTCGCGCCAAGTTTCACGCGCAACGAAGTTGCGCTCGAACTGCGCGAGCACACCGTGCCTATTATACGCGAGATTCATGCAAAATAGAAGTGGGAAGATTTTCTCAAGGCAATATCTAAGTAACGACTGAACCGATC
>NW_018021800.1:0-2773 GCF_002006095.1 Pseudomyrmex gracilis
GCCCTGTCTGCGTTGCCGAACTGTCTCGCTCGACCCGCGCATTCCTGACTTCCTTCCTTGTGTCAGTGTGCCGGGATAGATATCACGTTCGCTTGAATGTGTCAGTGCGTCTGTTGCGTACTACCACAAATGCCCGACCGTAACCATAGGCTCAGGACGTAACATATATATATATTTACATTTGATTTATTATATACAGGATAGCGCAGAATTTTTATACAATCTCTCGTAGGCAGGTAGAAAGAGTAAAACTGAGTCGAAAAGTCTTGAATCATTTTTTTCTATACTTATAATAAAGGAGTAATTATTGAGTAAATCAGATTAATCAGCGCCGACCTTTAGTCAGGCGCACGTCAGTGAGCCGCCGGAGCGCTCACACACACCAGGCGCGCGGCTCACTGACGTGCTGGCTAAAGGTCGGCGCTGATTGGTCTGATTTACTCAATAATTACTCCTTTATTATAAGTAATAGAAAAAAATAATTCAGGACTTTTTGATTCAGTTTTACTCTTTCTACCTGCCTACGAGAGATTGTATGGAAATTCTAGGACACCCTGTATATATATGATATATGTACATATATTTTAATATTACATATGTACTAACATGTTATATTTTTTTATTTAGGGTCTTTACTGGAAAGAAAACAATATATATCGGCTGCTCGAGCGCTGTATATCGGCTGCCATAAGCGAAAGTAAAATATTGGCGCTGTATATCGGCTGCCATAAGTAAAAGAAAAATATCGGCTGCAAAGTGCGCTGACTATTGTTGATTGAGTATTGTTTCTAAGCAGCCGTATATAAAAAAATTAATATATACGTATATTAACACACATACACATATATATCTAATACGTATATTACGTACATACGTATATTAATATTTACATTTATTGAAGTTAAACTAACAGAGAGTGTTACAATATATTAATATCTTATAAAAAGTTTATATTAAACATATATTTTATTTATACATATATATATATACATACATATATATTGTTAGTTGTGTTATTATTATAAACATATATATACTTATCTATTAACTTATTGTTTATAGATTTCTCATTTATTATATAATAAAATGTCTGGAAACAAAGAAAAAACTTATTTATTTTTATCTCAACATAAAAAAAATATACTTATTCAAGGTGAATGGTTAACTGACATCCATATGAATCACATCGGCCGCTTGATACAAAAGTATTCGATAATATACAAACCCATTGAAATGTATCAATATCATTTNCTTCATACAATAAAGCTTGTGCCAAGAAATACAAAGCATATAAAAATATTGTACAGTAATTTTTATTGAGTGTGCAGCTATTACGATGCAAAGAATATTTTTATTTACGATTTGTTGAATAACAAAAAATTGCATGAAAAGCATAAACAATTTTAGAAAAATTATTTCTATTTTATTTTAAAGAGAATAAAAAGAATCGTCCTATTTTATTTCCAATAGTCCAACAACAATCAAACGGAAATGATTGCGGAGTTTTTGCGATAGCGTTTGCAATATCTCGGTTTTTTAATATTGACCCTCAAACAGTTACTTACAATTATAGTTTAATGCGTTTACATTTACTAAAAATTTTTGAAACAAACGTACTTTTACATTTTTCTCAAGATCCATGTAGTGTTCAACAAGAGGTACTGCCATTAGCAGTAATACAAGTCAGAGAATTTCAAGCGGCACGTATACGTGCACATTGTAAGAGTCAAAAAAAGCTGTTCAATCAATTTGAAAACAAATTCAGTAATGATGAGCCAAAACCACAACTTGCTGTATATTCAGAAGAATGCATAGATTTAACATTAATTGACCACACTGATTGTAACTATCAACAAATTGAGTATACCAGTAGCTATAAAAGTAATATAGACAATAATACTGTCTGTGAAAGTAGTAATATTGACTATAATAAAAAGAATGGTAATTATACAATTTATAATACAAAACATAATACCGTCTGCAAAATTATTACTAATGACAGTAAGAATGACAACTTCAAAAGTAACAATAAAAGTAATATTTGGTTTAATACAAAAAAAAAATATTTATATTAATACCAAAGAAAATAAAGCAAATAAAGTTTACAATACTGAGGAATCTTACACGCAACATTTTAAAAATAATCGCATCAAAAAACGATGTCGATATGCAGAAGTTTTAGAAAATAATCACGCTACAAAAAAATGTCGATATAAACAAAACTTAAACTGTAATCGTGTAATTCTGCCGGAAGGTGAAAAAGATATACTTATTCGAGGTGAATGGTTGACTGACATTCATATGGATAAAATCGGCCGTTTGATACAAAACTGTTCAAATTATTACAAGCCCGTAGAAACGATTCGANTGCAAGTCCTTCATACAATAAAACCAGTTCCAATAAATATAAAGCATATACAAATATTGTACAGTAATTCGCATTGGGTGTGCAGTTATTACGATACGGAGAATATTTTTATTTACAATTCGTTGAATCAAAAGAAATTGTATAAAGAACATAAAAAACTTTTAGAAAAATTATTCCCAACTTATTTTAAAAAGAATCGTCCTATTTTATTTCCTACAGTTCAACAACAACCAAACGTGAATGATTGCAGAATTTTTGCGATAGCGTTTGCAATATCTCGGTTTTTTAATATTGACCCTCAAACAGTTACGATCGGGTGATACTCTATTGACCACAGTACGATTCGACACCGCTCGATTCGACACAGATTTATTCGACACCAAATTATTCGACACCGTACGATTC